>NC_048301.1:85042196-85300761 GCF_013100865.1 Trachemys scripta elegans
GGGATCTCCCCCTCCCTCCCAGGTTTGAGAGCCTGGGAGGGAGAGGGAGACCCCGAGCCACCGCGGCGCGCGAAACAGCTGATTCACGCGCCGCTGCTCCCCCTCCCTCCCAGGTTTGAGAGCCTGGGAGGGGGGGCGAGTAGCGGCGCGCGAATCAGCTGTTTCGCACACCGTGGCAGCAGCAGCAGAGGTGAGCTAGGGCGGCTGGGGCACATTTTTAGGGGTGGCATTCTGGCGCCAGCCATGCCGCCCCTAAAAATGTGCCGCCCCAAGCACCGGCTTGTTTTGCTGGTGCCTAGAGCCGGCCCTGCCCCCGTGTCCCTCCCAGGACCCCGGTGCCCCTTGCTCTGGGTGCTGCCCCCTGGCAGTACCCACACATGCTGGGTCTCCCCTCCCAGGGGAACCCCCATCCACTAACCCCACCTCAGAATAAGGCTACTGCCAGTCACCATCTAACCCCACTCCCTGGGGCAGACTGCAGTATCAGCCACTAATCACAGGCAAGGTTGGGTTTGGACCTGCTGCCTTGGCCTACCTCTGGGCTGCCCTCTGCAACCCCCAGTACCTTTGGCCCAATGCTAGGCCGCAGCCTGGGGCTTTCCAGGCTGGAGCTCCCCAGCTCCTCTGATGCTCCCCAGCCCTGCTCCAGGTACCCTGTCTCAAGCTCCATACAGCTAGGCCCCTCTCTCTCTGAGTGCAGAGAGAGACTGTTGAGCTCCTGGCTCACAGCTTCTTATATAGGGCCAGCTGAGGCTGCTTCCCCAGTCAGTCTAGTAGCTTTTCCTTTGCCCCAGCCCTGCTTCCTTCTGTTTTAAGCCCTTCACGGCAGGAGCGGGGTAACCACCCCTCAACACAGCCTTATACAGGATTTTGAAGCTACCTTGGCCACCCTCAGAGCTACACACTTTGCAAGAGCTATAGTGTCCTGAACAGAGGACCATAAGACCCTGATGGACAGAGACCACCTGACTTTCCATCTACATTTAAGAAAACCTCGCTAGTAACAGCAATCATGGTAGATGACTCAATGGATGCAATGAGATTTTCTGCGAGGGCCATGGCACCCAGTTGAGCAGCTAAGTGCCACATATGTCTTTGTCCCTGGAAGGTGTGGTCTCACTCCAAGCAAATCTCCTGCTCCTCTAAATTCACAAGCTCTCTCCTGTTTGGAGAAAAATTGGATAAGATAGTGTCAGAAAGAGCTGCCAAACCAAAACAGTCCCTCTGCACCCCATTCAGTGAAATAAGGAGGGACTACAAACCTATTAACAGACAGAAACCCTCCTTTCATCCATCTTCCTCAAAAAAATACCCAAGGAAAGACATTGGGGATACTACGGGGAAACCCTGGAACTGGGGATCAGATGGCAAATCCACAGGTGGCTCCACTGTCTCCAAGAATCGACTATGACAAGAAGTGAATGGGTCTCCACCCACATCTGAATTTAGGAGGCAGAATCTCCTACTTTTCAGAAGAATGGTCTGTATTGACCAGAGACAAGCAGGTGTGAGAGAGTGTCAGTCAATGATACTCCCACAAGCTAAGAGCTCCATCCCATCCAGTCCCCTTTTTCCGGAAACCCCACCAAATGCAAACTGCTCTGAAACAAGATTTCCCATTTCCTGGACATAGGAGCAATAGAAGGAGTTCTGTTCTGTGCTGATTGAATAGAAGCCTTTACCTGCAGGATGAACAAGTTTGATTTTGAGTATAGTTATTATAAAAGCTCTTCTTCTCTCTTTTTTATGCTGTTCTCTCTCCTTTCCCCCTTCCTTCTTTCTCAAAAAAAGAGTAGTTTTTTTTCCATTCAGAGGACCATGTCATCCCCTCACATCTGCATCCACAGTAGGAATAAAGGTGTGTTCTTCCCATGTGTCCAGTAACACCTGGTAACTAACATGAGGTAGAATCCTAGTGAAGACAAGGCGTGCTAGCAAGCTGAGGTAAAGGCTATGGGTGAGCCTAGGGTTTACTTCAAACTTTGAACACATGTTAACCCTACAGCTGCCTTGTCTTCAGTAGGATTTTACCTCATGTTGTTAATAATAATAAACATCTAGCTCCTATATAGCACCTTTAATCAGAAGATCTCAAAATTCTTTACTAAGGAGGTCAGCATCATTATCCCCATTTTTACAGATGAGGAAACTGAGGCACAGAGAGGTGAATTGGCTTGTTCAGGGTCAACGAGCAGGCCAGTGGCAGAGCCAGGAAGGGAACATCTGAAATTTCCCAGACCTCCTGATTTGCTGTCCAGTGTTCTAGTAGGTAGTCAACACTGCTTTCTTTTTTCCTAGTGAAGACAAAGCCATAGTAAAAACAGCCATAAGGGACAAAACTTGCACTGTGTTCTGAACTTGATTTCTGAATTAGTCTGACTTCTGGGGGGGGGGAGAGATTTTTAATTGGCTGCAGAAGGGGCCAACAGTGTGGGGTGTTAAGTCCCAGAATCCATGTGGAATCCCAGCTCTAGGGGTGACCAGGAATGCAGTACTGGGCTCACACTAAGGACCAAGAGAGATTCGTGGAGTCACATGACTGTCTTAGTGGAGTGAGGAAGAAGAACTGATGTAGCAGGAGACAAGTTCTCCTTAATTGAGCTAGCATGCTAAATATAGTAGTGTAGCTGTAGTAGTAAAAGCAGCAGCAAGTAGTGACATGGACAGCAGTGAGCGGCAGCATGAGCTAGCCACCCTGAGTACAAACCTGCCAGGACTGCATGGGTACATACAGGTGAATCGCATCATACGTGCATTTAACTTACGCAAATTCAACTATACGCGCTCGGCAGAAAAAAGAAAAACAACAAGATCCCTGTAAATAGTGCAGGCGATTCCACCCAATGAGCGTATGCCCTGGAGTGAGCGTGAGATGGGAGACGTGAATCTGCTGTTCCCTCAGTCCATCTCAGTTCCCGCGTGCCTCTCATAGTGTGAGCATCTCGCCGCGCTGTGTGTGATTCCAGTGTTTAAAGATTCGTATTTTTCACACAACATGACCCCTAAACGCAAGCCAACTACTTCATCTGGTGCTCAACCGAAGAAACAGTGATCTGTTCCAACGCTGGAGGAAAAACTGGCTGTGTAGGACTTATTGAGAGACGGTATGTCGGTCTCCAACGTGGTGCGTAAATATGGCTGCAATGAATCTAGCATCCGTACCATCAAGATTTGAGAGAGAGAAGTTCATCAAGCCATGGCATCAAGTGCTCCAGTAACTGCTAAGGTGATGAGCCAGGTGCGTGATAAGACTTTAGTGAAGACTGAAAAGGCATTAAACTTATGGCTGGAAGACATGAATCGTAAACGTGTTCCTATCGATGGCAACACTTTGCGAGAAAAGGCTCTTAGCCTCTACGCTCTGTTCAAACCTCCTGCCAAAGAGGGACAGCCTTCTGATGAGAAGAAATTCAAAGCCAGCCAAGGTTGTCTTAACAGTTTTAGGACCTGCTTCAACCTCAAAAACGTGCATACTGGTGAAGCTGCATCTGCCAATGAAGAGGCAGCAAAAGCCTACCCCGAACAATTAAAGAAAATCATAGAAGAAAAGGGCTATCTTGCAGAACAAGTTTTTAATGCTGACGAGACTGGGCTCTTCTGGAAAAAAAATGCCCAATCGCACTTACATTTTGAAATCAGAAAGCCAAGCCCCTGGCTTCAAAGCAGCTAAAGACCATGTGACTGTGTTGCTTTGTGGAAATGCGGCTGGGCATTTAATAAAGCCGGGCTTGCTCTACAGGGCTGCAAATCCCCGTGCCCTAAAAGGCAAGAACAAAAATCTCCTACCTGTGTTCTGGCAATCAAATTAAAAGGCTTGGTTGATGGCAGCGTTATTTCTGGATTGGTTCCACAAGTGTTTCATTCTGGAGGTCAAGCAGTACCTCGAAGAGAAAAGACTTGACTTTAAAATGTTGCTGATTGTAGACAATGCTCCTGGCCACCCTGCTGCACTCCTGTTTGCATATAACGACGTTGAAGTCGTCTTTCTCCCCCCCAATACCACCTCCATCCTTCAACCTCTCGACTAAGGTGTGATTCGCTGTTTCAAGGTCACGTACACAAGGCTTACGTTCTCATGGATACATAGCACTATGGATGCTGATCCCAATCTTAATGTGATGGAATGTTGGAAGTCCTTCAACATTGCTGATTGCATCACTTATATTAAAGAGGCAGTGGATGCAATCAAGCCTGAAACAGTCAATGCATGTTGGCGAAACCTATGGAAAGAATGTGTGAATGATTTTAAGGGTTTCCCGACCATTGACAAAGAAGTGAAATGCATTGTTCAGGTGGCCAGGCAAGTGGGTGGTGATGGCTTTGTCGACATCCTTGAGGAAGAAATTGAAGAATTAATTGAGAGCCATAGAGAAACATTGACGAACGAAGAGTTAGAGAACTGATAAAATTGTCTACAAAAGATAAAGATGATGACGACAAACAGGAAGAGCCAGCAAGTTGGAATCTTCATAAATTTGCTCAAGTGTTCCAAGCAGCGAAACACTTGAGTGATTTAATTTTTGAACATGATCCCTCTATGTAGTATTACAGATGGTTTGAGACCATATCAAGAAATGTTTGAGCAGCTCAAGAGACAACAGCGACAGTTGCCGATCACCAGATTTTCCAAGGAAAAACAGCCAGCAGCAGACGATCCTACACAATCAACTTCTCGAGCTGAACCAGAGCCAACCACTTCGTCTACGACTCGCTCTCCATCACCCAAGCTCTCCATCACCTCCATTTCCTGAATCGACATCAAGCCCTGACGACCCCCTGTAATTAAAAATACAGTACTTTAAAATTATATTTTGCATATGTACTCTTTATTATATACTTTACATTACTGTATACATTTATACATATTACTGTACAGGGTTGTATACACAAAACCATGTACAGTATACATGTTTATGGGCAATTTAAGGGATTTTCAAGGATAATTTTTACTATACGCAATTTTCGCCTTACGCGCTGACTTTAGAACCTAACCCCCACGTAAGATGCAACTCCACTGTACAGCAGATGGCCTCACAGTCAATACATCTTCCCCAGAAATGCAGGTAATTATTGGCAACTCTGTATAGAAAAACACAACGGGGAAGGAGAGCAAAAGAAGAGGATAATATACAAGCTAATGAGTTGAAGGCAGAAGAAGATTCAGCAGCCATAGAAATGGCTAATAAAATAGTGGCACATATTACTGCCAACTTTAGTGTGTTTCTGGAAACCCGCTTCAGCAAGTTTGAAGAAAAATTAAATGATAAACTGGACATGAATAGTCAAACAAATGGACTACCAGTAGTCATTACAGATGTGAACTCAAGAATTACCGCCATAGAGGACAGGCACAGTTGAGAGAAGAGATTTGCAGCCCTGGAGTCTCAAAACAATGGCTGAAAAACTAATAGATTTGGAAAATAAGGACCATAGAAAAAATATTAGGATTCTTGGGCTGCCAGAGGGAGCCAAATGCAAATACCCCATAAAATACTTTGAAATATGGATTCTGAAATGTTGGTGAAATCCGATAAAATTAAGATTGATAGAGCACACCAGATTGGTGGACCAGTAAACAACAAAAGTTTAATTAGACCACATCCTGTCATAATATGGCTATGCGACTTCAGAGACCAGGTTTCAACACTCTACATAGCCAGGACGTTGAAAGAAATAAAGAGTGGAGGACAACTGAGCCTCCTTCTATCAAGACTGCTCTTTAGCTTTACAGAGGAAAAGGGATGAATTTTCAGATGTCCACAAATAGGTCCCTAGGAAAAAGCTTTGATTTGCATTGATTTTTCCCAGCAATCCTGAAATACATCAAACAGGTCAAAGTCACATCTTTTATATGCCAGTAGAAGCACAAAAATTCCTGAACTCAGTCCTGGAACCAAGCACAGGAGACCAAAACAAACAAACAAACAGACAAAAAGTGGTGACTACATTGAATGTAAATGCAGGGAAGCTGATAAAAAATACTGTAGATATTTGAGGAGGTGGGGCGGAAGGGAAGGGGGGAAAATACTACATGGCAATGACAATACTGAATTGTTGGGAAAATGGGTAAAAAATAATCAGCAACAATCTGTAAATGTTCAGTTCCCATTAGAGAGAAGTGGTATACTAATATGTAAACAAGTATCATGGCAATGTAGAAATACCAAAACCGATTGAGAGAGCAGAGCAGATGGGTTTTGGTGCAGGTATGTGAGGATATGTAGAGGTTAAACCTGTTACAATATGTCCAACATCTGTGCCCAATATGAGGAGAATATTTCATTTTAAATATTATTTTTGGAATGATTATACCCCATTCCAAAATTCATGGGTGATAGTGGCAGGTAATTTTAGCTGTTGTCTTAACCCAATTTGGGACAGGCTACAACTTAGATAAGGAGCTCCATCCAATAAACCTGTAATGAGCATATATAAATAAGACATGATAGGTATTTGGAGCCTCCTATACCCCAATGCAAGGGACTTCCCTTTTTTCCCTCAGGAAATGCCAAAGTTTGATATCAAAAGGTCTTTTACATGAAATGTTTATTGTTCTAATTGGATTAATGCATATCCTTGACAGTGCACCTCGTTTCATGAAAATAAAGTCTAATTCAGGAAAGAAAAAAAAAAAGAAGTTGGATACTGTTAAGACAGACTTTGTGAATAAAATTGAAGACTACATTGACAATTATATTAAGGTTAATCCCCTCCTGGATATATCCCTTGGAACTAGGTGTGAGGCCTATAAAGCAGTAATAATAAGACATATTATCAAATACAATTATAGGGGAAAAAGACATACACAAAAACAGGCTTGTCTACATGAACATTTAATTGGAGACAAGCTGGGATGTGAATCTCTCCAGCACTAGCCTGCTGCGGCCTAACTGTCCAGGTGGACCCTGCTGACATGCATTCGTAGTTCATTAGTGAACTTTGATAGGTCCTTTTTGAAATGGGACTAATCAAAGCACATTAGCGAACTGTTAATGTGCGTCAGCAGGGTCCCCCGGACAGTTAGTCTGAGGCAGGCTCGTGTGGGGTAGATTCACAACCCAGCTTGCCATGAACCAATTGTTGGTGTAGATAAACCCTTAGAGGAACAAATTTACATTTTGCTGAAGCAATATTATGTGACTAATAATGCAGAGTTGTTGCAAGGGATTAAGAATGCAAACAGAACACTAGAAGCACTGTTAACAGAAAGAACCCAGGCAGCTCTCTTATTTGGCAGAAGACCCAGAACAGCCAGACTATAAATTAAGGACAAAAATGGAATAGTCCTAAAACAAAGGAATTAACAAAATACTAGTTGAATATTTCTGAGATGTATTTACTGGCAAATATGTAAAAGTGCACTTACTATTAGGCAGTAGTGCTTTCAAATCTTGGCTGAATATGGTAGCTTTTAGATATTGGGGCAACTATCACTATGATAAGTAGAAGGAACTCTTTACAACTGAACAACCAAACAAGTGTAGTCGATATACTTAAAAAGACAAGAATGTACAATATGAGTTTAAAAACACCTTCAGAGAAGAAAGGAACCATCAAAGCTATCTTTATTAGAAGATGTCATACATGGGCTTGAAATTTCAGCAATATATGGAGATATACATTCTTCATAGTGGCCCCCTCAAGGATTGAGCTCACAACCCTAGGTTTAGCAGGCCAATGCTCAAACCACTGAGCTATCCCTCCCCCCAATCAGGATTATGTTTAGAACATATAATCTCATGATCCTTTTTTTAAAGGACAAACTGCAGAAAGTTGTGTTATAGAGTGCAGGCTCTAACTGTGAAATAACAGCAAAAGAAGGAAAGAGATAATGCAGATGATGAATATTGTCTCTAATACCAAATACACCTCTACTATGATATAACGCGACCCGATATAACACAAATTCGGATATAACTCAGTAAAGCAGTGCTCCAGGAGGGGCGGGGCTGTGCACTCCAGCGGATCAAAGCAAGTTCGATATAACGTGCTTTCACCTATAACGTGGTAAGATTTTTTGGCTCCCAAGGACAGCGTTATATCGGGTAGAGGTGTATTGTAAATTCAGTACCATTTAATTTATGGAATATATGTTTCCCCATCTCAAAATAATAAAATACATAATATTGCACCATATATCAGTATGAAATGCAAAACAGCCAATGCCACTTACATGTGATGTGGGGCTGCAGGATGGGTAAAAAAAAATTGGAAAGCCAACCTGAAAAAAATACTAGAGATAGAAATTGAACAGGATTTAAAGATGTGTACTGGGAGTTAGCCTTTTCAATAGATTCAAACTGGGATCAAGAAAGCTACTTCTAGTCTTGCTCTTTATAGGAAAAAAACACAATGTTAAATTTGTGAACCCAGGCAATGATTCCTACTGTAGAGCACTGGGGAAACAAAAAATTATTAATAGACTTCCAATACTGGAAGACTTAACAAATTTTGTGAGAACAGTGCCAGACAGCTTCACAAAATAAATAAATAAAAAAGTAAAGGAATACTATACCTTGCACAGGAAAACAGTGTAATAGAAATCTTGAAACAATTCGGATGCTCTGATACCAATACTGGAATCCTATACTTATAGCATAGTCAAAAAGGCTGTGTACCCATAATAATAATTGAATTACATGCCCCTCTCCTCTAGTTTCCTTTCTTTCTATTCTGCTGAGACTCTTTTCTTCTTGCTCCCTACCCCAGGAAAATATTCAGCTTGTCTGCTGCCTCCCCCGCAAAAAAACCCCAAAAACCCTAAGGTTGTGTTTAAATAATTTTTGTGGGACAATAAGGAACGTTAATGAGATAATATATGCTCAATATAAAATGTTACTTAATACTGTTAATTCTGTATTGAGATATGTGCCTAGATATATTGAGACCATGTAACTGTATTGTTTTAAATTACCCAAAATATTATATATAAATATTAAATATATTTTTTTCTCCACAAAAAACAAGAAGTACTTGTTCTTTGGTGCTACAAATTTGCATGGGTCTATGGAACGTGACATTTTACAGTGATGTAAAGCAGAAATCAGGCAAATTTGTAGTCAGCTCTGTGGCATGCTTATAAAAATGTTTCTGAATTAGATCAATTTCAGACTATAAAACAACCTCCTTTAGGATTTTTCTATGTGGTAGGATACTCAAGCACAAATTGGTCCATTATCATCCTAGTTCAGGTGCATTTTCAGTGAGTTCTATATTTACTCTCACTTTCCTACTCTTTTCTTTCCCCTTTTTCTCCTCTCTACCTCATACCACACTCATAACTTCTGAAGGTTAAAGATGTCTGAAACTTCCAGTTTCTGCCTGCTTTTTCCGCACAAAAGCACCCTTTTTTGCCTTCTCTCCAACTAATGCTATCTCACCAGTTTCGTAGGTGCTGGGATTTGTGTTTACGCCATTCTATTTTGAGTTTGGATCTTTGTACTAATTACCATGTAATTAGAGTGGGGTGGGAAGCAATTTTCTCATCTGCAAACTTTTCAAGAATTCAAAAACTTTCCCATTCCTTCAGGACAAAACAGACCTTGGAAATATGGGTTTCACAAAAATCCAGCAGTAGACGAGAATAACTAATAACCTGGTGCTTAGGGCTCATCCAGGTTCAAATCCCTGCTCTACCATTCTCCGCTCTGCTAGGTGAGTGCCCTAGCCACCAGATTATATGGTATTCTGGGCTGGGGAGAAGGGGGGCGGGTCTCTCTCAATCTCTCCTGATGAAGCTGTTCCACTTTGTATAAATAATTAACCATACATTGGAACAAGTATTCGAACTTGGGGTCTCCTATGTCCCAGGTAAGTCCTTTTGCCAATTCTGGAGTAGAGATGAGTCTCTCTTTCTCTCTCCTCTCTGATTTTTGACTAGAAGTTCCATCTTGGACCTGAGAAATTTGTTTAGTCAAAATTGGTATATTTCTGCGAAAAGTTTCAGTTCTGACAAAACATCATTTCTGACCAAAAAAAAAAAAATGTTGTCAAAGAATTCCCAATCAGCTCTACATGTAATAGCCTCTCTATCACACTTACGAAGTTTAACAGGGTTAATGGTGGCTAGTGCATGGCACTAGAGTCAGAGTCTGGGTTTTATTCTTGACCAGTTCACTGATTTATGTGACTATGGGCAACTCACTCAACTACTCCATGCCTCGGTTTACCTACCTGTGAAATAAGCAATGTTCGGCACGCGGCTCCCGGGCCAATAGGGGCGGCGAGGAGTGGCACGGGCGAGCGATGTGCTGGCCGCGGCTTCCCGCCGCCCCCATTGGCCCGGGACGGCGAACCGCAGCCAGTGGGGGGCCGCGATCGGCCGAACTTGCCGCGTCAGCAGGTAAATAAACTGGCCCGGCCCGCCAGGGTGCTTACCCTGGCGAGCCGCGTGCCAAACGTTGCCGACCCCTGATATATACCTACAACATATGTCTGTGAGACTTAATTTATCATGCTGAGGCAACTCAAAATTCCCAGAGATGTAGAAAGAACATAAGATGAGACCCGCAGTTTTTGCCTTTCAGGGCTTGTTTATGCCCGGGTGGAAGGAGGGTGGCGTTAATCCACAGATTTTTACTGCATGTCAGGTAACTCGCATTACGCAAACTGCAGTAATAGCATGCATACAGGACGATATGCCCTCTGTGAATCTTTATGTACCCATGGCAGCAGTTCGCGGAGGATATACCATACTCCTTTGCTTCGCTGCTGAGCAGCATTCTGCGACTTTTCTCTCTGTGCATTGTGGGATGCATACTGAAAGCCAGGTTAGATCAAATTTATTAACAAATCCCATGATTTCTCTGGCTTCATCCTGTTACTGCCTTTGTGAGTGGACTAAGGCCATTTTCGAATTGCTGTCAGCCAACATAGATAAAACAATGCTCCACACAGTTGTGCTGGCAACCCCAAATGCACAGGCACTGCTTGGGCCATATTTCAACACTCAAAGCTGAATGAATTCCAGCTCAGTAGTTGCAGAATGACAGTGGGGTGTTTACTTGGCCATTTGTGGACTAGTTTGGAAGCAACAGAAATACAACACGCTGCTATAATCTTTGGCATGTTTTATTTTGTGTGAAAGTTGTGAGATAGCTTAGGATATTTGCCTACAATGGCATGTGGCCCATCTGCAACTGCTATTAGCAAATATCTCCAATGGCCAGAGGTGGGACACTAGACTGGGAGGGCTCTAAGTTACAACTGAGAATACTTTCCTAAGTGTCTGGCTGGTGGATCTCGCCTGTGTGTTCAGGGTTTAACTGACTGCCATATTTGGGGTCAGAGAGGAATTTTCCCCAGGTCAGATTGGCAGAGAATCAAGGGAAGGGGTAGGTTTGCCTTCTTGTGAAGTGTGGAGCATGGGTCACTTGCTGGCTTGAACTAGATTAAATGGTTGATCCTCGGTAACTTGAAGTCTTTTGAGGACTTTAGTAACTCAGCCAGAGGTTATAGCCCTGTTGCAGGAGTAGGTGGCTGAGGTTCTGTGGTCTGCAATGTGTAGTTCAGACTAGATGATCAGGATGGTTCCTTTTGGCCTTAGTCTATGAGCGTAAAGGAAAAAGTCTGAGCGATGGGTGGGTGGCTGGAGTGTACAGACTTGCTTAGTAGTTTGAGAAGCCAGCAAGGCATTCAAAACAAATGTGATCAGCTGGGGCAATATTACTAGGGATGCCCGTTCTTATTTTGAATCTCAGGGCTAAAATTTTGCAGCTATACATCCTGCTGTTAACATATGGAGGTGCGGGTGGAAGTTGTTTGTGCAGTTCAGTGTTCCTGGGTTGCGGAAGTGTAACATTGTGGCAATCTCTATTGTACCTTGTGTCTTTGCCTACATCTGTTTGTAAAACCTTATGAATTATGTTAACTTTATTATTTTCTGTGTAAAAATGAACTGTGGATTCCTTTATGAATGAAATTTTAAAGGCTTTTTATTATTAAACAATCTATTTTGTAACAAACAGAAATGACCCTTCAACTGAAATGAAAATGAAAAGCAGCTTTTAATTATGAAATGGCACATTATAAACCACTCCATTATCTAGCTACAGGGAAACCTTTCATTAAACCAGCAGTGAAACAGAACAACCAAGTGCAACAGTGCTACACTGGGCACAATGCAGGGGGCAGTGGGGTTTAAAGCCACAGGCAAATATACATCTTGGCTCTGCCTCTTCTGATTCACGGGGCTTCTGGTGTGGAGTGCCAAGGCTCAAGGTTACCAGGGGCAATAGATGGCTCAAAAGAGCTGGCGTCCCAAGTGCCACTTGTTCAGTGCCGTGAACTGGGGAGTGGCAGGGGAATAGTGCCTGGGAGGACTGTGAGGAAGGAGTTGCTGTTGTTGCCAGTAGCTGTATTGTCCGGGGGCTGCATGACATGTCTGGGTGTTGGTTTACAGTACTGCGCTGCCTGCTGCCCTAATAACAACATATGCTTCAACAGGGCATTTTGGCTTTGTATTGTCTCCAGGAGTTGCCTCTGCCTTCAGCTGCAGCAGTGCTTTCCCTGACAACTGCCACGATCTCTTTAGCCACTGCAACAATCTCCCTGAAAAGCTCATTATCAGTTTCCCTCTCAGTCTTCAGATAATACCTCCACCTCTCTGCATTTTGGAGGTTTTTTGGGGACTCTGTAATGAGAACTGCAAACACGGCACCGTAAGTTTTCTGTTCCCCTCCCTCGCTTTTGCCAGATGCTCAGCTGTTGATAAAATCCCTGTCTTTGAGCGTTTGGGCAGTACAGTGGGGGTAATTTTTTTTTTAAAGGACAAGTGGCTATGGTTCATATTCTCGGGAGGCCAAGGTAACATTTTTTACATGCATTTCTGGCATTACATCCCTGAGATTCTTCCCAGACTTGGGAGAACCTCAGAGATGGTCAGCGGTGTGTGCCTTGGGATTTTTGCAAGTGCAGTATATGCTGTGTGGTTTTGCCATTGTGCCTTGAAGGCCGCAGGAGAGGGGGAAGTTGGGAATTATGTTCCTGGTCTGGATATGTAGTTTTGCCATGCCTGGAGGTACTTATATGGTGTAGGAGGGGTAAGCGGGGTGAATCTGAGGGTAAGATGGATAGTAATCCCCTATAGGCAGCCAGAGTAGCCACCATTTTGGAAAGGTGGACAGATAGCAAGAGCCGAGGGAGGGAGGTGGGGACCTTGGACTCAAAGGGCTTCTCATCCACCTACAATTGCTGTGCTCATGGATCACCTGGTACAGTATGTCGTAATGACCATAATAATAATATTAATAATCAAATAGTAAATTATTTATACAAAATAATTTTAAAATATACATGCTGAAGTTCCCTCAGCCCTGGTCTGGGATGCTTCCTGGAAATTGGGATTGGTTGCTGCAGGGGAGGAATTGGACTCACCTTCTACCTGGCCAGAATCAAGGTCCCTAACAGATCCTGGCTTTCTAGGGAGACCTTGTTACTGGCCCCCTCATACTTCTCCCACAGTGAGTCTTACTGGTTATCCTCAAAGTGGGGGAGTGGAAAAGGCAGCCAGCAGGCTCCATAAGCTGCCTGGGTTTGGTGGTCATGTAGTTGGGTAAAGTCCTATCAAGCTGCTCAAAAAATGGGCAAGTTACATGTCTCCTGTCGGATTTTTTTCCTGTTGTCCTTTGTTTTAATGTAGATGCTCCTGACCTGTTTGCTCTTTATCTGGCATTGTTTGGCATCGCAATAATGGCCCCCCATGGACACATCTCTAGCAATGTCAGCAAAAGGGTCTTTAATCCAGTGGCTGGCCATGAGAGCCTCCCACAATGATGTCTCTCCCCAGATGATGTTGAGATCCAGGGACTCAGCCCAGCTCCAAGAAGCTACTCAAGGCATGTTGTCGGGCTTCTGAAGTATTATCAAAGCTATTGTGATAAACTGGAAAGCAGGAGTGAGTGGACAAAATCTGGCTATGTACCAGCTTTTAAATGGGAGAAAGGGCATCTGAGCTACTTGATCCTTGAAGGTACACAGGTAAAAAAGGAGTCAATAATGATCTGCCACAAGGCATTATGGGATAGCCATTGGAAGACTGCTAGACTAGTTTCTGGCTGCATTGTGTGCACATGAACAATAGGCTGAACTAATATGCTTCACAGCAAAGTTAGTTCACTTTGAAAGAAGACTCCAGAGTGGTGATAAATGCAGAGTCAGGGTGTCATGTGTACACAAGTATTTTCAAAGGAGATTAACTTGAAAAACTGTGGATTAATCCTACTGTAGACAAACCCTAAGTATTGACAATTAAAGGTTTATGATTCTCACCATATAATCTTAAAGACTTAATCTCCTTTCATTTAGTTTGTTTTTTCACCAGTGTAATTCCCTTAACTTTAATAGAGTTACTTATGAGTTACACCAGTCTGAGATTAGATTCAGGACCACAGAATAAGCACTTCACTTTTATTGATTGGCAGTCATTTATTAAAATCGACAAATGTTCCCTATATCATGTGCAAGTCTCTTTCTTCTGCTGACTTATCAGTAAGTAATACCAGATGTATGAATACAATTTGTAGGCAAATTATAAATCAATAAAAGCAGAAGTTTGCTAGAAATGTTTGGCCTGGCATTTACTTTAGTGGAGCAAAAGACACAGATATAATACCCTTGCATCATTTCCAAATGCATAGTTTTGCTTTGTTTTGCTGTGCACGGTTCATGGAAGTGAAGTGGACTTGTAAAATTAAATAGAAAGTGCATAGGTTTTCAGAGCCTTAATGAAATCATAGAATAAGAGCAGGGATGAAAAAGATAATACACAGGACAATGAATGTACATCTGAACAATTCAATTGTTTAATTGTACATGGAAATTGTTGATTTTTTGTGGGGGTTTTTTTTGAGATGACAAACACTCTTTTAATTCAAAGCAGTAGACAAAGGCATGATCCATTGTTCTGGATGACATGGATATGCTCTCTGTTGTAGCAGTAAGCCAATTACGTGTTATATTCTGCTTCAGTTATAATCCTTGTGTCGGAACTATAAAAAAAATTATGAAAATGATTACTGAAGTGGATTTATTTTTACAGTTGAATTACCGTGAGTGTTGAGGTAGTGTCTGCAAGTGCCCTTTGGTTTTTTTGCACAAGAAAAGAATGAGATTGCAAGGTTGTCACAGTTTGGATACTGTCCACTGAGCATGTGCAGTAACTGACCTTTCTAGAGCTAGAATGTGGCTGGCTCTTATACAGGTGGGCAGGGTGCAAGCAGCCTGCTCACCTCCCCTTGTACGACCAACCTGAGGGCATGCCATAATTGCATTCCTGCTCTTAGGTAAGCACAAAGGACTGCTTCCTCACTATGCTCCTGTAGACTTGTGCCCCAAAAGAAATGTGGAGGGAGCAGAACCAGTGCACTCTGGGGGTAATATGCTGCTCCCCTTCTAGGGTGCAGGAATAAGCGCACTCCTCCTGTGTGCTAGAGGATTCTATGCACCACCCCAATGGGATGTGCAGATCTCCACTGCCCCCAATGCAGGCTGTGGTCCATAAATGGCACAATTGAGCCCCTAAAATTTTCTGATAAGCTTATCAGTACAAATGCTGGAATGCTTCCAGAAGATGCACTATTTTAAAAGATGCTGAGATACACCTGTACATGAAACCCTTAGACAGACAGCAGCATATAGTGGTAACTGATATCGTTTGGGAATTGTGCCCAGGGCTGCAGCATATGATCCATAGTGTGAACAGTCTCTGGGCAAGCTTCTCTGCACAGCTTTGCTTATGCATTTTGAGCTGGAGCTGGTGAGACTCTGATTTCATCAGACGAGGCACTAGCTCCTAGCCTGAGTGCTACTGCTATTCCAGTACACAGGCTCTTGGCTGAGAATACTAAATATGCTAAATTGTATGATGGCTTTTCAATATGGGCAAAGTCACTTCATCTGTCGTACACATTTAGGACCAAATTCTGCTCTTAGTCTGGACTACCTCTGTTAATTTAATGGATTTGTTCTAGATTTACAGCAGCATTGTTGAGATCAGAATCTGGCTCTATATGCCAAGTGGAGAATTGGTGCCTTACACAACTGAGCCAGGGGCAGTACTATGCTTCAGTTGTGTCGTTGTCATATCTTGTAAAATCAGTAGGGTTGGGCCTTGTTGAGATGCCTGAAAGGAAAGTGCAGGTGATGCAGTAGCTGCTTTGTGCTGTCTAACTGGTAGATGATTTCCTGAGTGTAACTGCAGCTCAGGCACTGCTCAGTATTTAAAACATAGTACTGAACTGATCAGTATTACATTAATACATTGTACTTTTACAGGTGCTTTGGTTAATTGTGCCCCTGAATCTTTGTGGCCACAGTTTAATACAGACCCTTTCTTTGGTAAGAGTGAATTATTGCCTTCAGGACAGTATCCTGGCCAAATTGCACTTTGGGCAATGACATTGTCTCCATGAGGTTTGCCTGCCATTTCATTTAATGGGATATTCTTCTTCACTTTCCATCCTAAATTGTTGTTTAACACAGTTGTGTGCCATTAAATAAGTGCTGCGTTCCACTCCAGAGTGAGCTGTATTCCATTGTTTGCCAAAGTGATTCCTCAATATACTGTGCATCATTTGTAAATTGCTTTGGGATTCTTTGGGATGAATCAAACTGAAAATTGTATTGGTAAAAAGCACCTATTATATTAGATAAGAGTTATATTTAACCTGAAAATAAAGATTCAGTTCTATTCAGGGGACTTGATTCTTATCTCACATTACAGTTATGGTATAATTCCTTTGACTTAAATTGAGTCACTCCTGATTTACTGTAGTATAGGTGAAATCAGAATTAAGACTCAAATGAGGTAAATACAATATAGAAATGTATACTAATTGGCTAAAGGATGGTCCAAGCTCAGAAAGAGTGTATTTGATTTAAAAATCCAGGATTAATTTCTGTGATTGTTTATTACTAAAAAGCTTTGTGGCAGCAGTGTTTTTAAATGAGAGATTTGAATAATGAGTCGGTGATCATTGTAGTATATTTAAAAAAAAAAAGAGGGAGCCAGTTTGTTCTAACATTTGCCAACAGAACATAAATTGACCTTTGCTTTGAGGTAACTTTGCATATATCCTTCTGGAATTTCCAGAGCAACCAGAAAAACCCAATAAAATGTATTAAAAATACATCAGACATCATCCCTGAAATCCTTTAAACCCAGGTCCTCCTTTCCTGTATGTGTAGCTGGTCTCTTCATTTTTATTTTTACTTCTACCTGAATTTGTTGATGTATTGTTTATACGTTCCTGTTTTTTTTTTTTAAACATGGATAAATGAGCCATAAAAACCAGGCAAAGGCTTATTGTAGTATATATCTCCCTTAAAGCATTGTTAGAGGCACTATTGTTCATATCTTTCCTACTGCTTCCTTGATCCAATATCTCCCGTTAGTACATTAAAGAGACCAAAACAGCCCCAGTAGCTTCCTTATGTATAAGCCAGCCAAACAATGCCTCCCTGAAGAAGATCTCTCCTCATTCATCTTCAGCTTGCTGAGCAAATGACCTCACATCAGTACTGCAGAGTCCTTCCCTGTAGCTGATGCAAGCTATTAAGATTATTATTGCTGCCAGCACTAGGGAAGTCCATCAGCTGACAGCTCACAACATGGTGGCTCAAAAGGGCTCATATGAGTGTCCCACGAGATATGGCATCTACAATGTAACAAGCAAAGGGAAAAGCAAAGGAAGCATGAAACAGGCCTTTAAAACACCAGCAGTGGTCAGGGAGTAGGCAGCTGCCTGGAGGAAATCAATCAGAAGGAGACAACCAGCTGCACAATCAACCATAGCAAACAAAAGGAGGAAGAATTTCATAGCCCACAGCGAAGCCAGTCTCTATCAAGAGGAGGCTGCTGAGTACTATTTCCCCGACCCCCCACCCCAGTACAGTCAGCCACTTGGATCACCCCCTCTATCTCTCAGCAGGATAAGCTGCATTTAATTCATCAGCATATAGACTAGACAAAAACATTAAGTGAAATGAGAGTATTGCAATAAATAACCTGATGCATTATATAAATGCAATTTTTAAAACCCCTAAGTATTAAAAATTGTACAAATGACCAGATACAGTAACTTACATAAATATTGTATTATCCTCACAGTTCATATACTGATATATTCACAACATGCACATGTACAGTTTCACTATATGCATTCTCTTTACAACTTTGACTCTGACCCATCAAATACACTTACAGACCTTTTAAACGTAGGCATCCATAAGTGATTACTTTACATAGTAGAATATATGCATATACTAGTGATGCCTGTGTTGAAAGAGTTTGTATGTCTTGTGGGTCATATTTAAGGTTGCCATGGGAACACTGAGGATAGAATTAGGCCTCACAAAGATTAGTTTTTAGCTATACAGAATGTGGAATAGATCATGAGCACACTGGTGGAAACTCAGAGCCCAGAGAGACCATTTTCAAAACTAAGAGTCAGCTTCTCTGCTGGCGTAAAAGCCAGCGGAGATGTGCAAGTTTACATCAGCAGTAATATGGCCCTTTATGTTTGCTTGCAAAAACTGGGAATAGTCATGCCTAATATCTACTGCTGGCTATGCCAGCAGCACTTCTGTGAAATGGGTAAACCTCCAGCTGTATGTTAACTTTTTTCCTAGAGGGTGAATGTGAAGTGGATGGTTGGCAGTCGTGGGCTGTAGTAAAAATGCTTCAATGTAACGTCAAGGATACAAGATATTGGAATCAAAGTAACTTTTTCCAGAACAGAAATCATGGGTGTGATGGGTTGGATCACAGAAACCCCCTTGGGGCTGCCAACTGATGTGCCAAGACTACTTCTGCCCCTGCTTTCCTGCCCTGGCAGCTTGGGACTTCAGGGCCCTGCCTGGTTTGAGCCAGGCCTGGTAGCCTGCTGCAAGCCCCGACCCAGGTCTGAACCACATCCCCTAATAGCTGTAGGCTTAAGCTAAAAGCAGCTTAAGAAGTGTTCCTGTCTTTAACCCTCAGATGCCCAACTCCCAATGGGGTCCAAACCCCAAATAAATCCATTTTACCCTGTATAAAACTCATAAATTGTTCACTCTCTATAACACTGATAGAGAGGTATGCATGGCTGTTTGCTCCCCCAGGTATTAATACATACTCTGGGTTAATTAATAAGTCAAAAGTGATTTTATTAAATATAGAAAGTAGGATTTAAGTGGTTCCAGGTAATAGCAGACAGAACAAAGTGAATTACCAAGCAAAATAAAATAGAACACACAAGTCTGTCTAATACAGTAAGAAGATGAAATACAGATAAAAACCTCACTCTCAGAAGAATTCCAGTAAACTTCCTTGTACAGATTAGTCTCCTTCTAGTTTGGGTCCAGCAATCACTCATACCCCCTGCAGTTATTGTCCTTTGTTCCAGTTTCTTTCAGGTATCCTTGGGGGTGGAGAGGCTCTCTCTTTAGCCAGCTGAAGAGAAAATGGAGGGCTCTCCCAGGGGTTTAAATAGACTTTCTCTTGTGGGTGGAGACCCCTTCCTCTCTCCTATGCAAAGTCCAGCTCCAGATGGAGTTTTGGAGTTACATGGGCAAGTCACATGTCCATGCATGACTCAGTTTTTACAGGCAGCAGCCATTGTTTACATGATACTCTGAATGTCCTCAGGTAGACTTCTTATGTGGATTGGAGCCTTCCAAGATTCATGATCCTTTAAGTGGTTCTTGATTGGGCACTTAATTTGCACATTTCTTTCTCAAGAAGCTCACCAAATGCTTTACTACTTAGAAATCAAGCAACTACACAGCCAATATTCATAACTTCAAATACAAAAATGATACATGCATACAAATAGGATGAATAGATTCAGTAGATCATAACCTTTACAGATATGTGTTACATGGCATATGTATCATAAAACATATTCCAGTTATGTCATATATACATTCATAAGCATATTTCCATAAAGCCTTATGGGGTGCACCATCACAACGGGTTAAATTAATTAAATGCTGGAGGGGCCTTTCGGGGTTCCCATAAGCCCCTTGTAAAATTCTGCCACCAAACTGAAGGGAAGGTTGGACTGCCTCTGGTAGCATTTAGCCCACTCACTGAATGCAGCTAAATCCTCCTTGCCAGAGCTGACTGATCCTTGAGGTAGTTGTGAACAGCAAATATTTTGCTATTGGAATGCATCAGTTTGCAATAAATAGCCAGTATTTTCAAAATATTCCTGGTGACATTAGCCTCAAAACTTTTATTTGTAATTATACAAGATGAATTCTGTGGTACATCATCAATCTACACACACTAATTTTTAGAAATAAAGAACTGTTTTGCTGCAAATGCACTTAAGACAAATTTGTTTGCCAAGCAGGACTGCTTCTCTACTTGGTTATAAGATGACAATTTGGTTTAAATGGAAAAAAGAATGTAAAAGATTCCCTGGTTTCTCATCCCCTTCTGGTCTCCACGTAAATGCCCCTTCACATCCTTTTGTCTACAAGAGACGGTGAGAATTGCAGCCTATGATGGAGATGGTATGCAATGTCTCATGTGACTGACTAGTCCAGTCTAAGATTTGTATGATCTTTGGCAGTTATTGCAAATGTAACTTTTGATTTTGATTGGGAGCTGCTTGCTTCCTATGGGACCTTTGCTCTTCAAGCTGTAGGAGCCAGTTTCTGTCATGGACTTTGATACCCTGATCGAGACAATGGTGTCGCTTTTTACGATCACTTGTCAAGATTTCCCATTGGTCAGGATCGTTTCCACATTCCTTCATATCTCGCTTGCGTGTGTCTTTATAGCAAAGTTTGGGACATCCTGTTGTTCTTGTTCCTTCTGATAACTCCCTATATAGCATGTCCTTGGGTATTCGTCAATCTTCCAACCTACTCAGATGGCCCAGTCAAAACAGTCATCTTTGCTATCACAGAATAAGAGGGATATTTTTGTGGGAGCTCCTGGTTAAAATATTGGGACACATTACCATTTTAAAATGAGTGAGGTCAACATTTTAAAGTCTGTGGCCTTTTTCTCAGCAGTGGTATTGAGCCAGATTATAATTAAGATGTATGTTTAGATACATTGCTAAGCTATGGTGTTCAAGCTGCAGATGGCCTTTGAACTAAAAACATCTTGGTAGCTGAAAATTTTGAAGGACAGGGTTAAATCCACAGTTAGTGTAAACTGGGTAGCTCCACTGAGGAAATGGCCCTAGGAGTATAAGAAATGATTTCTAACAAAACAAAACACAATTGCCACTTTGAAAAAAAAAATATAAGATAGAAAAACTCAATGTAAATCATGTGTTTTTGGTGGATCATGTAGCTTGTGTGTAAGTAACGAAGATCTCTCCTTGCTATATTTAATAAGTTAGAATAGAGATTGTAGGATTTGTGAACTTTAACAAGAAAGCATCAAACGAAATCAAAATTGTCCACTTTATCATTGTCATGGCTGGGGCACGGTCAGGAACCCAGAACCAGCCTCAAGGGCCGGGAGTTAGGAAAGGGAGCTGGCCTGGAGCAGAGTGGAGCAAAGCCGGAGAAAGGTCTGTCATAGTAGCTAGCTGGGGCTCCACCTAGTTGCACAGACAACTTCCAGGCATTTCCTCCAGGATTAGGTAGTGTATTTGGACAATCAGGGACCCTGGGAGCACTGCTAGTCAGGCCCTCTGTGGGTGACACATCATGTGGTGCTTGGGCTCACAAGGCTTACAGCCTGTCAATCAGGGTTTTGCCAAAATTGTTGGGTTGTGGTGGGGATGTGTCAGTCCCTCGAGGACTGGCAACGCCAAGCTCTAGAACCATGGATCTTCCCAGCCATGTCCTCATAGTTATTTCACTATTAGTCTGAAGGCCTCATTGCGGACAGCGAAATACTTTCAACATTGCTGCATTTAGAAGGCTATGAATTTCTGTAGTTGTTTTAACTAGATTCGAGTCCTCTGCCTTTACATACAAATTTGCTTTTGTCTGTGATCCAGAAATCCTTTGAGAATGAAAGTGTACAAGCTTTCAAATATATTTTATGTCAGGTACCTTCAGAATAGAGAGTTCATCTGAGTTCTTTTTTTTTTAGGGCTGACTTTTGCAAGGGCTCAGTATTATGCAGAGAGAGTAGCATCTTTTCTGATGGTTTTCAAGCCCCATCGGCTTCACAAAAGCATACCGTGCTGTCAGCATTGTGTGTTGATGATAAAACTTCCTGCCCATTTACACTCAAGTCATACTTCCAACTTTTGGAGAAGCTTAACATTCTCCTTGCTCTGATCATCATCCCTCTTGTTCTTCCTTTCCAACATTTGACTGCAGCTCAGTTAATCATTGTTTCAGGTGAAACAGTTCCAGTCTTGTTACAAAATGATATTTCCCTTTTGCAGACATAATTGTTGAACTTTAAAGGTGTGTAGATATATAACATTATTCTAACTTATGCTACTCATTCTTTTTTATTGTGACATGAGCCACAATCTTGTCATTGTCTAGTGCCAGGTTACAACTGTAAGTCTTGGTTAGGATTTTATGATACATGGTGGGAAAAGTAGTTGTCATAGAAGGATTATGTAGACTTTGTATAAGAATAAATTACCCATTGTAATTAGGAATAAAAATCCAGGAGCCATTTGGGATGTTTAATGAGACGGTTGTATAGAGATTTCAGGTTTTGATGAAAAATTATTTTGTCAAAGACAGTAAAAGTCTTCCTCCTAAAGACAGTGTGTATGTCTGCGGTATGTGCGTATCCCAGCATTTTCAACAAAGGCTATTTATTTTGCATGCTTCAGTACGTGGGTGTCCAACTTGCCATAGCTTAAGTTGAGCACCCATTGATTAAAGCACTGAAAATCAAAGGCTGTGTGTATATATACACAAATGCATTTGTAGTACTGATATTGTGCCATATATCCATTATCTAATCTTCATAACCTTTGGAGGTAGATGCTGAAGGCTAGATTCACAAGGGGGACGTAAGCTCCTAACTTCTATTTTAGGCACCTAAATCCAACATTTATGCCAGCTCCCCTCATTAACAAAACCACCACCTAGCTCTGTAAGCACCTAAAATCACCAGGCACCTAAGTTTTCACTGATAAGTCTCTTCTGGCAAATACCTCTTTTACATGGTAGATTGCAGGGCTGCTACTAGCAGGTCAGACTCTTGTACCTGATATGGTCTGGCTACAGAGCTTCCTTTATAGAGAGAGAAGCTATGGGTGTGTCTTACATGATATTCTTTAATACATTGGAGACTCTAGCTATTACCAGCCCAGGTCCCGATATGTGACACATAGCGCCACCTAGTGGGTGAACTAACTGCATAATACATTTTAGCATTCTATTACACCCTCAACATGTAAATTTCTGCAGATGGGAATGCCCACAGCCACCAAATTTGGCGCTGTCAAACTGCTCAGTGCCTAACTCACCCCTAAGCCCTAGCAGAATTCACACACTAAGAATTCTCCCACCTCTCTCATCTGCAGGGCCCAATTTTATTGGCCTACTCACAGCATGCCTAACCTGCAATAAACGGTGATGCTGCAGCCGCCCTCTCCCTTATACCCAAAAGCCCAGTGGTTAAAGCAATCACCCAAGTTGTGGGAGATGCTGGTCCAAATCCCCACTCTGCCTGATTCTAGGCAGGGAACTTGAACCGGGGGTCTTCCATCTGCAATATGAATGCCCTAGCCATGTGGCTCTAGGATATTAGGAAGGGGGAGGAGGGGTCCTCTCAGTCTCTAGTGTTGAAGCTGTTACACTGTGTAGGAAACACTTAAATAGTCATTGAGCTAAAGAGAGAGTGAGAATGACTCTATAACTCAATGGTTAGGGCACTTACCTTCTCCTCCTCCTCAGTTTTATTTGAGAAAGGGCTTAGATACCTAACTTCAGGAGAAGGTTCATGGCTGTGAATCCCAAGCGGGAGATTGGTATCTCCCTTCAGCTTGGACACCCAACTTCCTTTGAAAAGCACTAAACTCATTGAAGTTCTACAAAATTCTGGACTATTTTTTCCCATTCTAATTTTAATAAAACCTAATTTCAATTGTCAGCTTTTGCAGAAAGGTTGCAAAACTTAGGATAAGTTTCAGAGTAACAGCCGTGTTAGTCTGTATCCGCAAAAAGAAGAACAGGAGT
Organism: Trachemys scripta elegans; assembly: GCF_013100865.1. NCBI lineage: Eukaryota > Metazoa > Chordata > Testudines > Emydidae > Trachemys > Trachemys scripta. Next base: position 85,066,299 of record NC_048301.1, read on the forward strand.
ACTTGTGGCACCTTAGAGACTAACAAATTTATTAGAGCATAAGCTTTCGTGGACTACAGCCCACTTCTTCGGATGCATATAGAATGGAACATATAATGAGGAGATATATATACACACATACAGAGAGCTTAAACAGGTGGGAGTTGTCTTACCAACTCTGAAAGGCCAATTAATTAAGAGAGAGAAAAAAAAAAAAAAAACTTTTGAAGTGATAATCAAGCTAGCCGAGTACAGACAGTGTGATAAGAAGTGTGAGAGTACTTACAAGGGGAGATAGAGTCAACGTTTGTAATGGCTCAGCCATTCCCAGTCCTTATTCAAACCGGAGTTGATTGTGTCTAGTTTGCATATCAATTCTAGCTCTGCAGTCTCTCTTTGGAGTCTGTTTTTGAAGTTTTTCTGTTGTAATATAGCCACCCGCAGGTCTGTCACTGAATGACCAGACAGGTTAAAGTGTTCTCCCACTGGTTTTTGAGTATTTTGATTCCTGATGTCAGATTTGTGTCCATTAATTCTTTTGCGTAGAGACTGTCCGGTTTGGCCAATGTACATGGCAGAGGGGCATTGCTGGCACATGATGGCATATATCACATTGGTAGATGTGCAGGTGAACGAGCCCCTCATGGTATGGCTGATGTGATTAGGTCCTATGATGATGTCACTTGAATAGATATGTGGACAGAGTTGGCATCGGGGTTTGTTACAAGGATAGGTTCCTGGGTTAGTGGTTTTGTTCAGTGATGTGTGGTTGCTGGTGAGTATTTGCTTTAGGTTGGGGGGTTGTCTGTAAGCGAGGACAGGTCTGTCTCCCAAGATCTGTGAGAGTAAAGGATCATCTTTCAGGATAGGTTGTAGATCTCTGATGATGCGCTGGAGAGGTTTTAGTTGGGGGCTGAAGGTGACAGCTAGTGGTGTTCTGTTATTTTCTTTGTTGGGCCTGTCTTGTAGGAGGTGACTTCTGGGTACTCGTCTGGCTCTGTCAATCTGTTTTTTCACTTCAGCAGGTGGGTATTGTAGTTTTAAGAATGCTTGATAGAGATCTTGTAGGTGCTTGTCTCTATCCGAGGGATTGGAGCAAATGCGGTTATATCTTAGAGCTTGGCTGTAGACAATGGATCGTGTGGTGTGTCCTGGATGGAAGCTGGAGGCATGTAGGTAAGTGTAGCGGTCAGTAGGTTTCCGGTATAGGGTGGTATTGATGTGACCATCGCTTATTAGCACAGTAGTGTCCAGGAAATGGACCGCTTGTGTGGATTGATCTAGGCTGAGGTTGATGGTGGGATGGAAATTATTGAAATCATGGTGAAATTCCTCAAGGGCTTCTTTTCCATGGGTCCAGATGATGAAGATGTCATCAATGTAGCGCAAGTAGAGTAGGGGCGTTAGGGGACGAGAGCTAAGGAAGCGTTGTTCTAAGTCAGCCATAAAAATGTTGGCATATTGTGGGGCCATGCGGGTACCCATAGCAGTGCCGCTGACTTGAAGGTATATATTGTCCCCAAATGTGAAATAGTTGTGGGTGAGGACAAAATCACAAAGTTCAGCCACCAGGTTAGCTGTGACATTATCAGGGATACTGTTCCTGATAGCTTGTAGTCCATCTTTGTGTGGAATATTGGTGTAGAGGGCTTCTACGTCCATAGTGGCCAGGATGGTGTTTTCTGGAAGATCACCGATGGAGTTTTTTTTTTTTTTTTTTCTCTTAATTAATTGGCCTCTCAGAGTTGGTAAGACAACTCCCACCTGTTTATGCTCTCTGTATGTGTGTATATATATCTCCTCATTATATGTTCCATTCTATATGCATCCGAAGAAGTGGGCTGTAGTCCACGAAATCTTATGCTCTAATAAATTTGTTAGTCTCTAAGGTGCCACAAGTACTCCTGTTCTTCTTAAAACTTAGGATGTGTTTGCAGGATGGTTGTCATAGGCAAAGCTACTAAGTTTTGACAGATTGAGTTGTTCTGCTCCAAAGTTCAAGGAAGAAGAAAAGCAGCTATTATGAGAAATTTTGTATTCATCTGAATTCCTTTTAATCTTACTTTATTTAATGCTGTTGATTAGCAACAGTGTTCAATCTCAGAACTGACCAAATTTCCGTGGTGAACAAAATCATGCTTACATATATACCTCCACCCCAATATAATGCTGTACTCTAGAGCCAAAAAATCTTGCCGCGTTATAGGTGAAACCGCATTATATCGAACTTGCTTTGACCCGCTGGAGCACACAGCCCCGCCCCCCCGGAGCGCTGCTTTACCGCGTTATATCCAAATTCGTGTTATATTGGGTCGCGTTATATCGGGGTAGAGGTGTAGTAAAATTTTGTTTACCCAAATGAAACGAAGGAGACACAACTTAATTTGGATAAATGAGGTTTTGATGAGTGGAGGACTTCTTATTCATTTAACATACACCGGGAACTATAACTCCATGTTGGATATGAACATTATTTGGATAATCAAGTAAGCAAGGCTTCATTGTTCCCCTTACCTTTCTCATAAGGGTGTTGTGAGGCACTATTATTATTTAGCGCTCATAAAGTGCTCTGAGATCTTTGCATGAAAGGTGCTATATACGTGCAAAATATTTATTTATTCTTAAAACTTGACAAGTGCCTTGGCTTCTCTTGCAGGATTTTCCACTTACTTCAGTTGTGCCTTTTTAATTGCTTAGAGAAATGATGAAATCATATCTCTGTGTTGGTTTAATTGGAATTATTGATGTCTGAAGTAGCATCTACTCAGAATTGAGTTTGATCAAAGTCTAACACAGAATGGTTTAGTGAAGTTAAAAATTCAGCTCCTAATTAAAAAACAAGAGTGAGAGCACACCCCAGGTGAACATTTTCTACTCTGGAAATGGTTAATTATATTTGGGAAAATAGAATCCTCTTAGTGCTTTTAAAAAAAAATAAAGGAGACAACAGTGACTTTCAGCTTCTAATCCCGGATATTTGCTAATGACTAAAACACTCACTACTCCACTCTTCTTTGGATTTTCATCCAGATACATTAACAGACACATCACCTAACAGTCTCTTATATTTTACTCATTCTTTAGTTTAAACTAGAGCTGTACGTTGATTAAAAATTCCATTTTGCAAAGAATTTTGAGAGTTCCAAATATGACTTTGTTCCAATACGGAATGAAAATCAAAAATTTTGACATTGTCCAGGAAGGAAAATGCTGAGGGGAAACATAGTTTTGGGTTGATCTAAACTTTTAGTTTTGATTTTGACTTTTTGATTGTCTATTATTTTGTAATATATGATACAAAAGAAAACAAAATGTTAAATAAAAAGTAATTTCAGAATGAAAAATCAAAATGTTTCATTTGAAAGACGTTAAAATGGGACATTTTGACTGACAATTTTTTTTTTCAGTTTTCTTCCAAAATGAAGTTCTGGTGAAATCAATTTGTTTCACAAAACACTTGATACAGCTGGAACTGCCTAATCCAGCAGGATATGGCTTTGTCGAACTTTCTCCAACTAGCTTTAGTTTCAACTTCTCAGACTTCCCAAACAAGAAGATGTAATAAACAAAAGAAAAAGATATTGAATGTATTGACTGGATTGTGTGTGGGATATTCTCTGCAGAAAACCGCTTTCATTATAGTGCACATTGAGAAATGCAAATGGGCTACAGAGGAAGCTTTAACACCATTGGGGTGAGTGTGGTTCCAAGCAGGGCAGAACAGAGAGGCTCGTACTGCCATTGTGCACACAAGGCAACTAGAATGCCACTGATGTGTGTGCTGTATGTAGGGTGACCAGACGTCAGACGATAAAATCGGGACCATCCCGATATTTAGGTGTTTGTCCCGCGTCCCAACCGATCTTTGTCCGAAACGCAATTTGTCCCGATACTTCGCTCTGTTTTTTTACTTGTTTTTTTTTTCCTCCGCCGGTGGACCCACTCTCCCCCATGTGTCCCGATATTTTCTTCCTCTCGTCTGGTCACCCTAGCTGTATGGTCTGTGTTTAATTTTCTCCAAGCAGTCCTTCCAGCCCTTCACAGTCTGACATTTCAAATGGTCTTTCTTTGTAGCCTCTCCTCTATGGAAAACAAACATGCTTATTCCATGATGGACAACACTAACCACGAATGATCTCTGGAAGGCTTTTTGCATTATCTGTTTGTGGATTTATTTCATAGAATCAATCATAGAATCATAGAATATCAGGGTTGGAAGGGATCAGTCCCCAACCTAATCATCCCAGCCAGGGCTTTGTCAAGCCTGACTTTAAAAACCTCTAAGGAAGGAGATTCCACCACCTCCCTAGGTAACCCATTCCAGTGCTTTGGAAAGTTTAAGACTATTGAAAATGCTCTCCTGAAGCTTAAAAAAATAGTGTTTGCTTTTTTTAACATTCAACGGGCTTGGAGGCTTATTAAAGAGACTGGAGCTGTCTATAGGGCGTGGGTACTATATACATTTAAGTTAGCATTTGGCTTCTTTTCTTACCTTAGGGTTAGATACAGGAGTTTTGAGGATGACAGCTGACACTTTTCTTAGTGGAAATAATTTGCCTTTTATCGTTTTCTTACCAACTGCTGCCTCCTGTTAACAGTGAAATTGTTTTGAAAAGTATGCTGTGGTGTTGTTGGTGTTCTGTTGTGAGAGAAACACGTTTTTGAGCTTACCATTTGGTCCCTTGACATGTGTTATCTACTTATGCTAAACAGACTGTTCCACCTTGTACTCAGATGTAACATTCTGAATTCATTTCCCAGACCTGAAGAAGAGCTCTGTGTAAGCTCAAAAGCTTGTGTCTCTCACCAACAGAAGTTGGTCCCATAAAAGATATTACCTCACCCACTCTGTGTCTCTGTTTTGAAAAGTGTTATTTAGTCTCAACCATATTCTCTTATGACAAGGCTCCAACTAATCAAGAGAACTTCCTAATAATGTGGATGTAAGCTTCCCAGTGAAGTGGTAGGAGCTCCATCACAAGTCTTTTTGACATTAAACTGGGAAAAACACTGAAGAATATCTTGTAGGGAACATTTCTGCACTGTCACAGGATGGGACTGGATGAGATAATTAGCTATTCCCACGCCTCTGTGATATTGAACTTAAACACTTTAAGTGCTGGGTTTAGTGATATTAGCTGGTAGTACACCTGAAGATTGCCCATGGATAGTCTCCTTTCAGCAGTATAACAATGCTAAGGCTTATCAATGAAGTTATTTCCACCGGAGAACTGTGTCACTTGAACTTTGTTTGTGGAGCACTTCATTGCTGGACAGCTGGTGCATCAAAGGTTATGTGGAATAGGGTCTGTCAGTATGCTAATGCATAAGAGGCCAAATTCATCCACTGTGTAATTCCCAGATTTCACTGGTGAATGGAGTTACACCATGGATCATTCACTTAATTTAAGAACTCGCTGTGGAGTAACAATTTCCTTTGAAACAATCACTTTCTTCATTCCCTCAGATATGATCCTTTCAGCTACCTCTGTTAGGCAACTGTTGTCAACATTTATGATCTCTGGTAGGAGTGCAAAGTCCCTTAATTTGTAGTGTAACAGAAGGTTCAGATCAGGTTCCATTTCTGAACTTCAAAGCTAGCCCTTATTTTTCTAATAAACCAGACCAAAACTCCAGATGCAAGCACCCCAGAACTCTGGGAAGTTCACATCCAATTGTGAACATTGCAGCTAAGGCACATCTCTCTCGACCTTTTTTGGGTGGAATCATTTTCTCCCAACTTCTCTAATCAGTTTTGATATAGTTTATTAGAAAGGTAAACTATGTTTTTGCATTCCTAGAGGAGTTTTTAAACTAAAGGCTCAGGGAAAGCCCACAGGTGCGGACAGAAACCTCACTTAGGGGAGGATTTATTAAAGAGGATCCTCTATATCATAGTAAAGAGGAGAGGCTAGAAGTTGATAAAGTACAGGTAGAAAGTGACAAACAAAAAAGAGTCCCATTCAATTACATTACATAAAGGCAGACAGCTACACATTGACAAATTTTGTAAGTGCTGGTATGCAAATGCTAGAAGCCTAAGTACTAAGTTGGGTGAATTACAGTGTGTGGTATTAAATGAGAATATTGACATAATAGGCATCACAAAAACTGAAGGAATGATGATAATCAATGGGACACAGAAATACCAGAGTACAAATTATATGGGGATGACAAAGTAGGTCATGCTAGTGGGGGAGTGGCACTATATGTGAAAGAAAGCACAGAGTCAAATATAGTAAAAATCTTAAACGAGCCAAACAGTATCTCTATGGATAGAAATGTCATGCTTGAAGAATAAGAGTATAGCTGTAGAAATATACTACCGACCACCAAGCCATAATAGTGAAGATGACTGTGAAATGCCCAGGGAAATTAGGCTAAAAACCAGAAAAACCTAATAATCATGAGGGATTTACAACTATCCTCATGTTTACTGGGTTCATGCCACCTCAGGATGGGATGCAGAGAGAAAATTTCTAGACACCATTAATGACTGCTTGCTGGTGCAGCTAGTTCTGGAACCCAAAAGGGGAGATGCGATTCTTGATTTATTCCTAAATGGAGCACATGATCTGCTCCACTATTTGCCAAGAAGTGAATAAAGCGTAACTGTTTGGGAATAGCAACCATAATGTCATGAAATTTAACATCCTTGTAGGAGAGAAAATACAAAAGAAATCCACCAGAGTAGCAGTTAACTTCAAAAAGGAGAACTGCGCAAAAATGAGGAAGCTAATTAAATGAAAATCAAAAATAGTCACATGAGTGAAATGTCTGCAAGCTGCATGGAAACTATTTAGAAACACTATAATAGACTCAAACAAAATGTATACCCCCAAATAAAACAAAACAATAAGAGGAACAAAAAGTGCCACCATAGCAAAACAGTATAAAAGAGGTAAATAAAGGCAAAAAGGCATCCTTTAAAAATTGGAGGTCAAATCCTGATGAGGAAAATAGAAAGGAGCATAAACCCTGGCAAGTCAAGTGTGAAAGTATAATTAGGCAGGCCAAAAAAGAATTTGAAGAGCAACTAGCAAATGACAAAAAAAATAGCAGCAATTTTTTTTTAAGTGCATCAGACGCAGGAAGCCTGCAAAATAGTGGAACCATTGGATGATCGAGGTGCTAAAGAAGCACTCAAGGAAGATAAAGCCATTGGGGAGAAGCTAAATGAATTCTTTGCATCAGTCTTCACTGCAGAGGATGTGAGGGAGATTCCACACCTGAGCCAATCTTTTTAGCTGGTAAAGCTGAGGAACTCTTCCAGACTGAAGTGTCAGTAAAGGAGGTGTTGGAACAAATTGATAAATTTAACTGTGAAAAGTCACCAGGACTGGATGGTATTCACCCAAGAGTTCTGAAGGAACTCAAATATGAAATTGCACAACTACTAACTGTTGTATGTAAACTATTGCTTAAATTGGCCTCTGTACCAGATGACTGGAGGACAGTTAATACAATGCTGATTATTTAAAACAAAAACAAAAAACAAAAACAAAAACCAAAAAGTTCCAGAGGTGATCCTGGCAAGCCTCACTTTAGTACCAGGAAAATTAGTTGAAATTATAGTAAAGAACAGAATTATCAGACACACAGATGAACATGATATTTTGGGGAAGAGTCAACACGGCTTTTGTAATGGGAAATCATGCCTCAACAGTCTAATAAAATTCATTGAAGGAGTCAAACATGAAAAAGAGTGATCCGGTTGATATAGTTTACTTGCACTTTCAGAAAGCCTGTGATAAGTTCCCACACCAAAGGCTCTTAAGCAAAGTAATCAGTCATGGAATAAGAGGGAAGGTCCTCTTATTGATCAGTAACTGGTTAAAATATAGGAAACACAGGGTAGGAATAAATGGCCAGTTTTCACAATGGAGAGAGATGAATAGCAGGGTCCCCTATGTATCTGTGTTGTTCAATTTATTCATAAATGATCCGGTAAAGAGTGAGGTGGCAAATTTTGCAAACAATACAAATTTACTTAAGATAGTAAGTCCAAAGCAGATTGCAAAGAGTTACAAAGGGATCTCACTAAACGGGGTGCCCTGGGCAACAAAATGACACATGAAATCCAATGTTGATAAGTGCAAAGTAATCCACATTGGAAATCATAATCCCAACTATACACACAAAGTGATGGGGTCTAAATTAGCTGTTACCACTCAAGAAAGGGATCTTGGAGTCATTGTGAATAGTTCTCTGAAAACATCTGCTCAATGTGCAGTGGCAGTCAAAACTAACAGAATGTTGGGAATCATTAGGAAAGGGATAGATAAAAAGAAAATATAATACTGTTATATAAATCCATGGGATGCCCATAACTTGAATGCTTCACGCAGTTCTAGTCACCTCATCTCAAAAAAAAAAAAAAAAAAAAAAAAAAAAAAAGAGAGAGATATTAGAATTGGTAAAAGTACAGAGAAACATCATAAAAATGATTAGGGTTTTGGAACAACTTCCATATGAGGAGAGATTAAAAAGACCGGGACTGTTCAGTTTAGAAAAAAGGCAACCAAGGGGGATATTATAGAGGTCAGGAAAATCATGACTGGTGTGGAGAAAGTAAATAAAGAAGTGTTATTTACCCCTTCACATGACACAAGCCAGGGGTCACTGGATGAAATTAAAAGGCAGCAGGTTAAAAAAAAAAAAAAACCATAAGAAAGTATTTCTTCACGTAACACACAGTCAACCTGTGGAACTCACTGCCAGGACCAAAAGTATAACTGTTACCAAAAAAAAAAAAATAGAATTATATAAATTCATGGAGGATAGTCCGTCAATGGCTATTAGGTAAGATGGTCAGGGATGCAACCCTATGCTCTGGGTTACCCTAAACCTGTGACTGCCAGAAGCTGGCAACAGAGGATAGATTACTTGATAATTGCCCTATTCTATTCATTCCCTCTGAAGCAGCTGGTACCTGCTGGAAGAAAGGATTCTGGACTAGATGGACCATTGGTCTGACCCAATATGGGTACTGTTATGTTCTTCTCATTCCATACACTAGATCAATGAAATTTGTGGTCAATGATGATTTTTGCTTCTAGAAGCAAACAAATTGTCTTTTTAGTTTTAAATACAGGTAATATGGCAAGATTGGTGCTAAAAGTGTCTGCTATGGTCATCGTGGATTAGAATGGATCTCCCTTATTAATTTTGTTCTTTCATTCCCAAGCAGTTTTTGTCCTAGTGCTCCTATCTAGTATACTGTAGCACTGCTTGTGTATTGCACATGCAGGTATAACAGTATTGTGGCCTAATTGAATTGATTTTCAAGGGCCAAGATTTTCAATATATCTTTAAAAATTGGACCAATTTTTGCTGATGACTCACCAGTACAGGTAACACTGCACAGCCTTGGGTCTGTTTGGTTGTTTAAGTATCGGCTTTATAGTAATTATATGGTGGAAGGATGACTTCACTGTTAAGACACTGGTCTGTGAATCAAGAGATTGGAGTCTATTCCTGGCTCTATCATAAGTTTTCTGTGTAACCTTGGGTGACTCACTTAACTCTTTGTATCTGAGTTGTTCCATCTGTAAAACAGGAATACTGCCTACCTACCTACGCTACTATAAGAAACCCTATAACCTACCAACTTTGAAGCCGATATTTCTTTGTGGCTTACAGAGGAATGGCTAAAATCTAGTTCATATCAGAAACTCAAATACAACCTTAATTGTGGACTACTATGGTTACTCTCATTCCCTGATAATTGGCTGCTAAAATTTTCCATTAAATACTATGGCAGTATTTGTGTTTCCTAAACAAGTCTTTATGCTTGGTATGAAAGAATCCAAAACTTTGTCTTAGATAATATATTGTGAATTGACAACCATCTGGCTAGCTCAGCGACTTTTAAATTGCAGCCTTCAAGTATACTGCAGATTTAGCATACAAATAGACTAATATGAAGAGACATGCACTAAACTGATAAAGAAATCAGTTTGGCGTGTTTATAAAAATGGATTTCAGTAAATGAGGTGTGATATATTAAAAGAATTAATCTTAAAAATTGCTGGCATCCAATAGTCTGTTATCCTGATAGCTTCAGTTAATCTGCTCTTGGGTTAAACTAATACTTTTAAATTTACACACACATTTTCCAGCTGATTAACAATCCTGATAACGCTAATCCACAGTTGCACAATAACTATGTTACAGCTGCTCTTTAACTGTAATAGGTGCCTGGGCACACCATCTACCTCTGAAGTACCATGTAGCTGCTACATATATTCAGTTTTTATTGGGACATCATGAACATGAGTTGTATTTGTTATATTTACAAACTGCAGTTTTTTATTTTACTTCCCTGTTCTCATGCCCTGGAGCCTGATCCTACGCTGTTACCTAGAACAAACTGCCGTTGCCAGAGTAAGGACTGTAGGATAAAGCCCAACGTAAATATGGCATAACTAAAATCACGACTTGAAAAGTGCCACTAGTGTGGAGTAGGGGAAAAAGAAGGAGGAAAGAATGTTAGCACCATTTGGTGCAGAAAACTTGCTCAACATCTCTTAATGGGATGAAATTAAGAAAGTTAAAAGTAAGGCTCGATGGAGAAGGAAAACTTCCCTTGAGTGACTATTCCAAAGACAACTACAAGCTTCCACCAGAAAGCAGTTGAAGCTCCATCACTTGGAACATTTAAAACTAGATTAGACAAAAATAGACTCTAGGGAACAATGTTGAATGGGAAAGAGGTTGAGATGACCGAGTAGCAGTTTTCTATCTCAAATATCTGTGATTCTGTGATGTACTGATAGGTGTGAGCTGATTTCTCAAGGTTGAGAAACACTCATTAGTCCTTATTCAGTTGTTACCATTAGAATGCTGTCTATTGGTTCAGATAACTAAATTACTTTACCTGAGTATTATCACTATTGTAGGTATTTACCCCTATAGTAAAAATATAGACATGTAGAGAATGCTGCAGATAGTGTAGTAAACTTACATTTTCCTCTAAAGCAAAGCTGGCAGGTTTTAAAGGGTGACCACTAATGACAGAATTGCAGTTTTCATTATAAACATTTGAGAGTAAACCTAATTTCTTCATGCCAGCTGGAAAGGGGCACCAGGGCCAACAGAAAAGGTAGTACCGTAATAATAGACCAAATTCAATCCTGAGATAAGCAGATGCAACTATTGAAACTAGAGAAGTGATGGCCACTTACATCAGGACTGAATTTGGCCAAGTAAGGTTTTAGGGGGTTGGTTTGTCTGAAGTTTTTTTGGTTTGGGAAATGGCTGTTGGTTATTGTTTTAATTTTTAGCTTATTAATCTGCCAAATGGGTAACATTCAGATCACATGCCCCTGCTTCATGTCGTTTTTTTCAAAGCAGTTGTATTCTGTGGGAGCATGGAGGGCCTCTTGAAGTGGGTGCATGTCTCCTCTGAGGTGTGTGGGGGAATCACATTTGCATAAAGCTCTCACCCATATTCAGTTTTCCCTGTCTTAATTTTATGAAAATGGAGGGAGATAGGATTCATGCCTCACTTGTCCAGATGGATGGACATTAAGCGATTTTATGATGAAGAGACTCTTTAGGGTGATGTTCCTTTGGAACATACAGCTATGATACTCTCCTGGAATTAGTATACTGAACAATCAAAGTGTGATTTCAGTTTAGGATGTCCGAGACCTTTGTGATGCTGTATTAATTGGAAAACACCTTAATTTTGTTTTTACCAAGTCTCCTATTCAATAAAGAGCTAAAGAAAAGGATTTCATACTTTTTTTTTTACATGAACAGCAATACTCTAGAAATTTGATGAACAGAGACTTTTATTTTAAAAACTCTGCTGTCTCATTTTGTGTAGAGCCTCTGGTAAAAACAGCATAAGAGTATAATCACATAATGACAGAAATATGGTGAAGCATTTTAGAAGATTGACTTATTTTAATTCTCCATTTTTCATCGGGTTCTGAAACCATTGTGTTTTATTTTGAGGTAAATTATCCTATTTATCATGTCTGCATAAATACCCCTATGAATAATGCAGGAAGCTGGAATGGTAAAAGTAAAAACTACAGACCTGTCCTCAAAGGACAGGATTAGCATCCTGCAAGAGCTTATTCAAAACCAACTGGTGTCCCTGTTGTACAATGGAAAAATGCACCACTTCGTACCTTCTGCAAAATCACCATAATGGAGTGTTGTCAGATCCATTAACAATCCTGTGCTAATGACAGTTAAATAACCAAGTGGGATAAAAGCATGCATTAGAACCTGCTATACAGTAACTCCTTCCAGATGGGCATTGTGAGCAGGGCTTAAACTGAAAAAAGGTTGGGAGGAGAAGGGCACCACGGGTGGTGTGGGGGGAAGAGCTGCAATGCCCCTTGTTAAATTAGAGTTAAATAGAAAATGTAAAAATTACATTAATGCAGACTTAATGTTCCACACAGCTGAAAGTCACATATTCATGATAGACAGAAGTTGAGATTCCCACAAGAATATTCATTTAGCACATGCACACTATTTTTTTTATACTATATATTTAAAAATGTAGCGCTTGATCCAAAGTCCATAAAAGTCAATGAGTCAATGGGAATCTTTCCATTGCTTTCAGTGGGTTTTGGATTAGCCTCATAAAGATGAATATACAGTAAAAGCTGTTTTATCCAGCACATTACCACCCGGAAAGCTCTATAAATTGGCATTTCTGACCTCCATTGAGATTCTGGTTTATAGTCCAGTTGATGCAGAGCCGGAAGGGGTGTGGAGGGCAGGCTCTGGGAGGGAGTTTGAGTGTTGAAAGGGACTCAGGGCAGCGGGTTGGGGCGCAGGAGGGGATGCTTTTAGGAGGAGGCACCACCTCCGCAGGTCTCTTTGGCCATGGTTCTCAGCCAATGGGAGCTGCAGAGCTAGCGTTCAGGGCGGGATGGGGGCAGAACCGCCTGCTGCGCCTCCGCCTAGAAGCAACCAGGACAGGTCACCGCTTGTGGGGAGCCACCCAAGGTGAGCACCCACCGGATCCAGCACCCCGCACCCTCTCCCGTGCCCCAACTTGCTGTCCTGAGCCCCGTCCCACACCCAAACTTCCTCCCAGAGCCCATGCCCTGCTCCCACTCCCATGCCGCAACCCCCAGCCTCGCAACCCCTCCCACACCCAAACTTCCTCCCTCTTAGTTATCCAGAATTTTTCACTTACCAGCACCCCCATTCTCCCAACGTGCTGGATAAAACAGCTTTTACTGTATTAAGCTATATATTTAAGGGGGCATCCTACTATCTCCTTTCCTTTCTTCCTACTCCCTGCCCCCATAAATGCTTGCAGAGGGCATTAATGTAGTAGAACTTTTGTGCTTCTCCAAAGATCTGTGCCTTTAACATACAGAGAATGTGGATCATTGGTTTGGGGTGGGCTGGGAGAGGAGCAGCACACACGGACCTGTGACTGCACACGTCCAGCAGTCATTTCCCGACAGCTGCGTTAGGGCATAGTCCCAGAATAGTTTTGTAGTACTTGTTTGGGGAATCAATACAATTTTGTTGTACAGTGCTGTTTTTATTCTTAATTTGTTGCTATATATTTTCTTCCCTTTACTTCCGTTTAACACATCTTTTTGTCTGGAAATCTATATATAATACGCACACTATAGCTTTGTAGGCAATTGAATCATATACTGTAGTAAAAAATCTGGCACTGATATACGTGTACCATATGCATATAAATATGGTGTACTTATGGCATCTTTGATCCAGTGATCTGAAAGTGCTTAATGTGAGTGTATAAAGATGGGAAAACAGAAGGGTGAAGTGACTTATTTGAGGGGGCCAGTGACAAACCTAGAATAGAACCCAGATTGCTTGATTTCCAATCGTCTTATCCAGCCATTAGATATTGCAAAATCTTCTTATATACAAATACCCCACATAAAAGTGCTTCCAAGAACCATAGTACGATAAGATGGAAAAGATCCAACTAGGTCATCTAGCCAATGCCCCTGACAGTGTGGGCTTGCTGTCTCCATTATATGATTTATATACTTTAAAACATCCCAGTTTACAAAGACCTCTTTGTTCTTAAATCACTCAGTATTTACAGAACAAATTCATAAATATTGTCCATGTACGACTTGCTAAAAATAGGGTAAGGGACAATAGGATCAGCTGAAGGGCCTTTTCTTTTTTTCTTTAGCCTTTGTGGACATTTGTGCAAGTGTGTGGGCTAACCAACTGTAATGCATTAGACAAATGGAAAGGCTGCTTTTTATTTTCCCCTTTGCCTTGCATACGGTACTCTAGACGTTTATCAAAATTTCATCGTCTAACCCTTTTCTCTATTCGTGTAGGAAGCTACAGATAAAGATGGTGTTGGTAGGTTAAGGAAGTAATAAAATCGAGAAATAATCAGTGATATTTTATTTTTCCCAACATAATGTGCATAGCCTCATGTTCTGACTCTCTTCTCCATTCTTTAAATAGGAGCAAATGCTCTAAGCAGGAGAGCTCTCTAAAAAGTAATCTACTAATTAGCATCCTGTACCATAAACCTAAATCAAACATTCTTTCAAAGGGACTCTGCTTTGGAGATAAACTTTAGAAAAACTCTATTGATTTCATAAATTAAAAACAGTAGAATTGAAGGCAGGGGAGGTCAAGTAAAGGACTGACCCAAGTAAACAATTTTTAGATCAGAGCGCTCTTGGATTCAATACAAGGGAAGAAAAAGAAGCAAGAAGAAGGATTCATTTGCAAATAACCTGCAGTAGCAAAGTCATGCACTTCCCAAATAGGATTAAACTTGTTCCATCAGCCATGACATGTGAAAAGATCATGGTTATAAATTCCATTTGCTATAATGAATTGAAAGCATCTGAATTTGCAAGCAGCGCTCATCATTGATGGACAGTTAGATTTGTACATTGTTTTTATGCTAAAATTAGCTTCCACAAAATATAAAGTACAGAGGGGTGGCAGCAGCAACGGAGTTTAAAGAGTAAACAAGCCGACTTTATTATTAGACAGATGTTGAAGAATGCTAGAAATAAATGGTAGTTGTATGCCAGCACTGTAGAAAATTACATTGCTTCGCTTTTAAGCAGAGTATGAACACAAAAGTGAAAAGGGGGCTTTGTTTTGATTTGTCAGTTAGATTTAAACAAGAATAAATATTATTATTAAACAAAAGAAAGATGGATCTGTCCTTTTGTGGTGCACTGCTAATATAAAATAATAAATATAGTTGAATTTGGAAAATACTTGGTTCTGATCTATACTGGTCTACATTAGAATAAATTTCACAGAAGTCAGTGGAGCCACACTGGTGTATAATATTTGTAAATGGAGATAAGAATCAAACTCAGATTGCTCAATAAAGATCCCAGTCTTGCATCAAGATCCAGGGGTGAGAGCTCTGCACCCATGCTCAAGGCAGAATTGAGGCCAAAGTCTGCAGATTTCCATTGTGTTTGTGATACAAGCTTTTATTCTTGTTTTATATACTGTTGACTAGATAGGAATAATTCTCAGTGGATGAAAGCAGCTCATCCTTGTTGAGGAAAAGACATTCATTTATAATTGGAAAGATCCCCTACAGTGGTGCTGAAAACTGTCCAAGATTTTTTAAAAATGGTTCTGGCTAAACAGAAGAATAAACCATTTTTTATGAACATCATGAAAATATAACAGCTTCTTAATTACTGGAAGGTTAACATAAAATTTATTTGCTAATTTTAATTATAATCCTCCAAAATATACTGCATAAATGCTCAAAGGAGAACAACAGCCAGGTGCCAGCACTAATCAGCCAAGGTTGTTACAGATTATGATGTTAAAGAAGGTTTAGAAAAATCCTTAGTAAAAGCAACACATGTTTACTGGAATTCTGCAGGGAACCAAACTTTCTTGTATATTTCCACTGCTACAAAATTACAGGTATATTGCCATTTGTTCACTCTTGTCCAGAGGATCTTATAACTGCAGCTGAAACATATGATTGCCTTTTCTTTCTGTCACATGCTATTACAATGTATTAACTTTCATCACAGAAACAGTGTGAAAATTGTAATTTCAGCAAGGTGTTAGTTAATTTTTGTAAAGTGTGTTGAACATATAAAGTCCTGTACAGTGGCCAAGTATTAACTCTAAAACAGAAATCCAGTTGCTGAAAATTTGTCGTCTTTTGCAGGCTGTACTGGGATGCCCAGTTTGGAGATTAGGCATATTATTAACACTGATTAGGGACCATTTCTATCACCTTTGCTCACACTACATCAGACTGTCTGGTCCAGCCAAACCCTAGGGCCCAGAGGGCCTTCCTCAGTCCTTGAGCAAGCTAGTGACCCGGTCTGGTTCCCAGGGAAAGTTAAAGTAGTGCCATGGACCTATTAGCTAGTCTCAGAGGCTTCCCAGCCATGATTCTTTTTGCCCGGCCATCCTACCTATATTTGGGGTCAGGAGAGGCATCATGGGAGTTGCTACAGCAGCCCTACACCAATAGAGAATTTCCCCTATGCCAAGAGAATCCTTAGAGGGATGGAGCCAATGATTTTAAGTCTGCACTGCTCTGGAGGACTAGTACAAAGCAGACCTAGTGGAATCGAGATCATACCCAGTAGGACTACTTTTGTCATTAAATAATATTCCATGTAATGGTGGTAGAGTAGGGCCCTTAGGATCATAATTGTACACCACCTGTACAGCACTTTAAAACTCCACCAGCAGCAAGAATGATCTCATATTTTGTTTTAGATCATTAAGCTTTCATTCTACAGTGATACTTCAGGATTCTCAGAAAAAGATACAGGGCCAAATTCTCAGTTGAGAATCTTCCTCAGAATGTTTTATGCACATGGAAAAAATAGTTCCTTCCCTCTGAATAAAAACACCTTATTTACGTATTATAGTAAAATTTTATTTACTTTTTATGTTTCAGATGTCCTACTTGTTGTTTTTGCCGTTGAACCAACTGTGTGTTTGGAACCATAACAAAATACAATCCATATTTTACAGGAAGACTTAAAAAAAAAAGCATCTAAAATGTTGGTGTCAAAGGAAATTAATTTTCTGGCTGGCTTGTGTTTTTCTCTGAGGCAGATATTGATGAGTGTGCAGAGGGGATCATTGAGTGTCACAACCATTCACGCTGTGTTAACCTCCCAGGGTGGTACCACTGTGAGTGCAGAAGCGGTTTCCATGACAATGGAACCTACTCACTTTCCGGGGAATCCTGTATTGGTAAGCAAAGATCAGCATAGAACTTTTTTTCTTCTGCATGGTGTCATACACTGCCTATTTGAGACAGCATGTCCTGAATGGTTATTATATTTAAGGCAAAAATTAGGATGTAACTAACCATTTGTTAAGCTCATCAGCATCTTTAGTAATACAATGTAGACATTGATAAAAGATCTGAACCATCGCATTTCTGAATGGTTATGTGGAATACGGACAATCAGAGGTCAAACGTCTGACTTACTGTCCTTAGCCATTTATCACCATAAGTAAACAACAGGGCCCCTTGTAGGTTGTTTTGCAAGTGTGACAGGCTACAGAATATGAACCATAGCTTTCAGATTTCAGCACAAAGATTTGGGAACACATTTAATCATGTCAGTGTTATTCATTGTGTATTATCATTTGTATTTATCTTGTTTTATTTTTAGGGCTATTCAAATAGAAAGCATTTGAGGCTATGCTGTACGTACTGTATTTGAGGACAAGGTCATAAGGACACAGATTGAAGGCATTTTTGAAAGTGTGTAGGAATCCCATTCTATCGTTAGGCTCTGTGATCTAGTGCTGAAAGTGGAGACCAGGAGTCAAGATGCCAGGGATAAAGTCCTGGTTCTGCCACTTTTATATGCTATGTGTAAACTTGGTTTGGTCACTTTACTTCTGGGGCACAAGACTGCATTTAAAAGTGCCAAGCAGTGGGAACACCACAGAGCGGATATTGAGCAGGATATAACTCTTCTGTCACCACATTATTTCCCTTCCACAACCATAGATATGACACTTCACTGCCTCTCCATATGACAGTGTGTTGAAGAGACCTTGGCTAAAGGACAGGGAGGCAAGACAGAAACACATACCCCAGCTTCTATGTTGCATTCTTCTGAATACTGTGTTCTTAGAAAATCTACAATGTAAGTTTCTATAGTTCCTTGTAGCGATTTCCCCACAAAAAATCTCACACCCAATAAACACCTTGGGCCCCAAGCTCATAGAATCATAGAAGATTAGGGTTGGAAGAGACCTCAGGAAGTCATCTAGTCTAATCCTCTGTTCAAAGCAGGACCAACACCAACTAAATCATTCCAGCCAGGGCTTTGTCAAGCCAAGCCTTAACAACCTCGAAGGATGGCGATTCCACCACCTCCCTAGGTAACCCATTCCAGTGCTTCACCACCCTCCTAGTGAAATAGTGTTTCCTAATATCCAACCTAAACAGCCCCTACTGCAACTTGAGACCATTGCTTCTTGTTCTGTCATCTGCCACCACGAGAGCAGCCTAGCTCCATCCTCTTTGGAACTCTCCTTTCAGGTAGTTAAAGGCTGCTATCAAATCCCCCCTCACTCTGTAGACTAAATAACCCAAGTTCCCTCAGCCTCTCCTCGTAAGTCGTGTGCCACAGCCCCCTAATCATTTTCATTGCCCTCCGCTGGACTCTCTCCAATTTGTCCACATCCCTTCTGTAGTGGGGGAACCAAAACTGGACGCAATACTCCAGGTGTGGCCTCACCAGTGTTGAATAGAGGGGAATAATCACTTCCCTCGATCTGCTGACAATGCTCCTACTAATACAGCCCAATATGCTATTGGCCTTCTTGGCAACAAGGGCACACTGCTGACTCATATTCAGCTTCTCATCCACTATAATTCCCAGGTCCTTTTCTGCAGAACTCCTGCTTAGCCAGTCAGTCCCCGGCCTGTATGTGATTCTTCCTTCCTAAGTGCAGGACTCTGCACTTGTCCTTGTTGAACCTCATCAGATTTCTTTTGGCCCAATCCTCCAATTTGTCTAGATCA
The DNA here is from genome assembly GCF_013100865.1 of Trachemys scripta elegans. Lineage (NCBI taxonomy): Eukaryota > Metazoa > Chordata > Testudines > Emydidae > Trachemys > Trachemys scripta. Next base: position 85,085,272 of record NC_048301.1, read on the forward strand.
CTCTGGACCCTATCCCTACCCTCCAGCATATCTACCTCTCCCCACCCCCCAGATTAATGTCATCTATGAACTTGCTGAGGGTGCAACTCATGCCATCATCCAGATCATTAATAAAGATGTTGAACAAAACTGACCCCTTGGGGCACTCCGCTTGATACCGGCTGCCAACTAAACATCAAGCTGTTGATCACTATCCGTTGAGCCTGACAATCTAGCCAGCTTTCCATCCACCTTATAGTCCATTCATCCAATCCAAACTTCTTTAACTTGCTGGCAAGAATACTGTGGGAGACCATATTAAAAGCTTTGCTAAAGTCAAGATGTATCACATCCACATCCAGCTTCTATATGCTCAGGTTCCAGATTATCTCCACTCTGCATGCCCCTCCAGTGCCTTCAGCTTTCAATCTACTATTTCTCATTCTGATTTCTACCCTCCCTTGTCTCTCATCAGGCTCTTCAACCCCTTGATGCTCAGTGTCAGCACCCACTCACTTTCCTGTGTAGCCACCCCGAGTTCCCAGTTACACTCATTCTCTCCCTCAGAGATTTGCTCACATCTTTCATACTGGTGGAAGTTCCACATGAGGAGATATGCATGCTGAGCAAACTCTGCATCTCCTTTCCTCCTGGTGGCCCCAGGACTCTGGTTTGGCTGTATGTGTGGACTATGTTCTTTCAAAATGATGTAGATTCTGTATATTTCCTCTCTGATTCAATGGAAAAGATGCTAGTTTGAGTCTGATCTCTGGCCTGATTCGGCACTATTGACATCCATGGGAGTTTGCCCTTGACTTCCAATGGGAGCAGGTTTAGGCCCTTGTGTCACTCTTTACGCCTGTGGAAACCAGTGATTTCAATGCAGTTTCTTCCCATTGTGTAAATTAGATCAGAATCAGTCCAGATTTCATAGGTAAATGTTAAATTTGAAGGTGCTAAAGTAATATTCATTTTAAAATTCTGCCTTTACGGAAAAGTCTGATAGGTTTAACAGTTCTGTAAAGAAGATGTAATTCTCTATTAAATCTATCTATATAATTCTATAACAGGGATATAAATTTTATCTCTTAAATTTTATCATTTGGTTTAAAATCTCTAGAAAGGAGAGATTTAGATTAGCTTCTTAGAATTCTGTTTGATTTCTTTAGAATTCTGTTGATTTCATCGCTATTCAATTCTGAGAGAGTTTTCCATAAAGGTGATATTTGTGACAATGCTATATATATTTATCATAAAAAACTTTATTTTGCACTGTAAATGCATTTTGAGGTTTTGTTTCGTATACACAAGTGAGAAGGTTCTCCCTACTAATAAAAAATGAGAAATTGTAAATTTCAGTTGTCCATTGAGAAAAAATTAACCAATTAAGGCCTGATTTTGTGCTAAGTAAAGTTAGTGGAAGTTTGATGGAAGACTGGGCCTATAATTTAAAAAAAAAATCTACAATTAACATTCAAAATCAATACTTTATAGACTGACCAACAAATTTATATTAGCTTTTTATGCTTTGTCCTAAACAGACTCTTGCTACCAGGCAATGTATGTACCTAAATTCCCAATGGTCAATTTCATGAGGGTGGTTCTGTCAAAAATAATGAATTTCACAGCATTTCATGGTTTAATAGATACAATTCCACATAAAAGTCATTTATACTCAAACATATTCTTAGATATTTAAAATTCTGCTCTACTTATTTAAGTATTGTAAAAAGAGTGTCAGAGAGAGTCTAATTTTATCACAAAGTAAAGCAACATGAAATAACCCCAAAAGGTCCCGAAGAGTACTAAGCATAAAGGACAGAGTTCCTTCATGCCTGCCTGTCTCAGATATTTCAGAGATGCCTACCATCCTGCTGTGTAAGCACTTGGTAACAAATGTAATAAAGGCCTTGGACCAAACCATGATTGTAATTCCACTGTTTACAGTCTACACCAAGAATGTATTTAGTCCAGTGTTGTCACAATTTTGAATTGTCCAGTTTCCTCTTTTATAGATGGGTGCACTACCTGCTAAAGTCAGTAGTCCAAGTTGCAGTTGATGGGAGTTGTGCTCATGTAGTAAGGGCAGAACTGATCCCAAAATGTTACATTCCATGATATACTTAGAAGATTGAAGAGCAGTGTGCTTTCTTCAAAGCAAACTGCCCTCATTTTGACCTGCACAGTGTGTTGGAAGTTCACGAGGTGAGACATTTTTCTCACCGTGTGTAAGCAGTAAATGGAATGTGAAATTGATGGGATTTTTTTAATTAAATAGCTTTTCTGAGCCATCTGCTGCTGAGCACCAGAGCCAAAGAGAGCAAACCAGTTTCTGATAATCTTTTATACTGGTTTAACAGTTAGAAATTAAACAGGAAATTCTGCTATTCAAGTAGATCATTTAAAGATTAAGCTATTAAATTCTTTTAAAAAATATTATTATACTATGAATGAAACATGGATGTTACAAGCACATTCCAGCTGAAGATAAACTATAGCCATGTTACCTGAACACTGATTTGAACCTCTTTATAAAGTTTATTTCCATGATAAAGTATTTAGAGTCAAGGCCAGTCATTGAGCTGTTTATTCTAGATGAGAGAGGTTTCATCTGCATAGCAACTGTCTTTGCTTTACAGTCCCATGTGCATGAGAAATTGTGGGCCAAAATCACAGTGGAGTTACTCCAAGGATGAATTTGGCCCAGTGTTTAAATATTTTGTGATTAGTCTAAGAACATAAGAATCTACAAATGGCCATACAGGGTCAGACTCAAGGTCCATCTAGTTCAGTATTCTGTCTTCCAACAGTGGCAAGTATCAGATGCTTCAGAGGGAATGACCAGAAGAGGGCAATTATTGCGTAATCCATCCCCTAATGTCAGTTTCTGGCAGTCAGAGATTGAGGGACAACCATACCATGAGATTGCATCCCTGATCATCTTAACTAATAATCATTGATGGACCTATTCTTTTTTGAACCCAGGTATATTTTTGGCTTCCGCAATATCTGTTAGTAACAAGTTCCACAGGTTGATCGTGCGTTGTGTGAAGAAGTACTTCCTTATGTTTGTTTTAAACCTGCTGCCTGTTAATTTCATCGGATGACTCCTAGTTCTTGCGTTATGTGAAGGGGTAAATAAAAACTCCCTACTCACTTCTTCCAAACCATTCATGATTTTATAGACTTCTATCATAATCCCCCCTTAGTTATCTTTTCTAAAGTGAGCAGTCCCAATCTTTTTAATCTTTCCTCATATGGAAGCAGTTCCATACCCCTCATCATTCTTGGTTTGTTTGTTTATTTGTTTGTTTGTTTGTTTTTTGCCCTTCTCTGTACTGTTTCCAATTCTAATCTTTTTTGAGATGGGGCAACCAAAATTGCATGAAGTATTCAAGATGTGGGTATTTCATTAATTTATATAATGGCATTATGATATTTTCTGTCTTATTATCCTAATGTTTGAAAACATGGTTAGCTTTTTTGACTGCCTCTGCACACTGAGCAGATGTTTTCAGAAAACTATCCACGATGGCTCCAAGATCTTTCTTGAGTGGTAACAGCTAATTTAGACCCCCACCATTTTATATGTATACTTGGGATTATGTTTTCCAAGGTGTGCATTACTTTGCATTTCTGAACATTGAATTTCATCTGTCATTTTCTTTTCCAGTCAATAAGATTTGTGAGATTCCTTTTTGGCTCTTCACAGTCAGCTTTGGACTTAACTATCTTGAGTAACATATCATCTGCAAAGTTTGCCACCTCATTGTTCATCCCCTTTTTCACATAATTTATGAATATGTTGAACATCACAGGTCCCCATGCAGATCTTTGGGGACCATGCTATTTACTGCTCTGTACTTTAAAAACTGGCCATTTATTCCTACCCTTTGTTTCCTAACTTTTAACTAATTGCTGATCCATGAAAGAACCTTCCCTCTTATCCCATATCTGATTATTTCACTTAAGAGCCTTTGATGTGGGACATTGTCAAAAGCTTTCTGAAAGTCCAAGTATGCTATATCCATGGTATCACCCTTGTCCACATGTTTAATCCCTTCAAAGAATTCTAATAGATGATGAGGCATGATTTCTCATTACAAAAGCTATGTTTACTCTTTCCCAGCATATCATGTTCATCTCTGTGTGTGATAATTCTGTTCTTTACTATAGTGTCAACCGATTTACCAGGTATTGAAGTTAGGCTTACCTGCCTGTAATTGCCAGGAACACCTCTGTAACCTTTTTTTAAAATCTGCATTACATTAGCTATCCTTTAGTTATCTGATACAGGGGCTGATTTAAGCAATAAGCTACATACCATGGTTAGTAGTGCTACAATTTCATATCTCAGTTCCTTCAGAATTCTTATGTTGATATCATGTGGGACTATCATCTTATTACTGTTTAATTTACACCTCTACCTCAATATAACGTGACCCGATATAACACAAATTCAGATATAACGCAGTAAAGCAGTGCTCCGGGGGCGGGGCGGGCTGCGCACTCTGGTGGATCAAAGCAAGTTCAATATAACGCGGTTTCACCTATAACACGGTAAGATTTTTGGGCTCCCGAGGACAGCGTTATATCGAGGTAGAGGTGTATCAGTATATTCCAAAACCACCTCTATCGACACGTCAGTCTGGGACAGATCCTCAGATTTACCACCTAAAAATATCAGGTGTATCAGGTGTGGGAACCTCACATTCCCTGCAATGAAGACTGATGCAAAGAATTCATTTAGCTTCTCCCCAATGGCCTTGTCTTCCTTGAGTGCCCCTTTAGCACTTTTATCATCTAATAGCCCCACTGATGGATTTGCAGGCTTCCTGCTTCTCATGTACGTAACTATTTCTTGCTGTTAGTTTTTGTGTCTTTTGCTAGTTGCTCTTCAAATTCTTTTTTGGCCTAATTATACTTTTCTTGGCAGAGTTTATGCTCCTTTCTATTTTCCTCACTAGGATTTGACTTCCAATTTTTTAAGGATGCCTTTTGCCACTAACTGCCTCTTTTATGTGGTGGTTTAGCCATCATGGCATTTTTTTGCTGCTCTTATTGTTTAGTTTTTATTTGGGGAATACCATTAGTTTGAGCCTCTATTATGGTTTTTAAAATAATTCGATGCAGCATGCAGGCACTTCTCATGACTGTTCCACATTTATTGTGTAGTTTCCCTTTTTGAAATTAACTACTACTCTGGTAGGTTTATTTTGTATTTTCCCCGTACAAGGATGTTAAATTTAATTACAGTCACTATTCCCAACCAGTTCAGCTTTATTAATCTCTTGGTGAATATTGGAGCAGATCCTTGCTCCATTTAGGACTAAATCAATATTGCTTCTTCTATTGTGAGTTCCAGGAATAGCTGTTCCATGAAGTAGTCATTACTGGTGTCTAGAAATGTTATATCTGCATCCCATCCTGACGTGACATGTACCTATTCAACATGGGCATAGTTGTAAATCCTCCCTTATTATTGGGTTTTCTCGTGGGGGGGAGGTTTAGCATCTCTAATCTCCCAGATTTTTCCCTGTGGTATTTCACAGTCACCATCACCATTCTGGTCAGGTGGTTGGTTGTATATTCCTATTGCTATACTCTTATTCAAGCATGGAATTTCTATCCATAGAGATTTTATAGTACTGTTTGATTCATTTAAGATTTTTACTATATTTGACACTATACTTTCTTTCACGTATAGTGCCACTCCATCTGCGTGACCTACTCTATCAGTCCTGTATATTTTTTACTGGTATTTCCATGTCCCATTGATTATCATCATTCCACAAGTTTCTGTGATGCCTATTACATCACTAGTAATAGTAGTCTGTTGAATAAACAGTGTTGGATGCAACACTGAGGGCCAAATCCTGGAGAACAGAGTGTAGCCCAAGAATTTTTCTTTACTAAAGTTCACTCAAAATTCACAGTGCAGAAGGAAGGATTCCTCAGCCCCAACAGACAGTACCTGGTGCGCAGCCAGTGCTACTGCTAAATATTGGGAAGTAGTGGAGATTGCTTGTTGCTGCTTAAACCTCCTTTTGGGGATTTGCAGTTATGGATCTGCTCTGTGTGGGCTCTCTATTCTGCTGTCCCCTCTCTCATGGTAGTAGACAGATGGCCATGGAGCTGAGCCATCTCTTGAGTGGGTTATCTGTCTTCTGATCCACAAACACAGAAGAAATCCATAATTTCTGCTATGTCTGGATTTTACAGGGTAGCTTAAGAGTTCAACCCAAGTCAGTATTAAAATGGAATATGTTTCCATCCTAATATTCTCACAAATGATGTCACTTTAACAAAATGGTGGCTACCAGCAAGGAGCTCAGAATTGCAGAGTTTATTTTTAGTTCCAGTATGTGCATGGTATTGTAAAAGGCATATAATATCATGTTCAGGGCAAATGATGGCTGCTTTTGTGTGTTGTTTTCAGAGTTCATTGTGGAAATCAAAGCAGATGGGCTGTTTTATTTCCCCAATCAAAAATCCTGCAGTTATACAAGTAGGAAACCTTCTACTTTCTGGTCTTTACTAATGGAAAGGCCATTCAGAGAGTTAAGAATGTTCATGTGATATATTGTGTGTGTTTTGCCATTTACTGGTTACCACACACAAGTATTTGAGATCTTTCACTATTTCCCTATCCTAAGTACCTATCAGATGCTGCTGTCTGGCAAGTGTATGTAAATGTTGATTTCTTAATAGCAACCTCTGTTGTTACCACCACCAAAACACGGAAATGTGAATCAAGGACAACACTGTATCCTGGTGATCTTATACTAAATGAAACATATGCCTGTCAGGCCACATACACCTGTCTAGTGGAGACAGATAAAAATATATTAGTCCAGTCCATACAGGTTAATCTTTACCCAATTCTCTGTACGTAAAATGCTGCTCACAGCCTGAAACACTCACTTCCTGAAGTGGTTCAGAGACTCACTCTTGCAATTTGTTTTGCAAGCATTGGAAGCAACGCAACCCCTGTAGCAGGTCCCTTGCATGTTTGAGCAGAATAAATTCCAACCTCCTAGGAAAGCCCAATGCACCTACTCACTGTACCAGAACACTGCAGGATTCTGTCATTTTAATCTTAAAGAGGTGTGTGAGCCAGGCCTTGCTGTAGCGATTGGATGGCTTGTGTTAAAATGAGGGAGACCATCTAGGGAACAGGCAGAATCACTGGCTTTCCGGCTCTAAGAGACAGCTCAACTCATGTTTGTCAGAATTTAGCATATTCTGGGTGCAAGAATGCTTCAAATCCAAGGTTTGAAATTTGATTAATATAGCTCTAATGTATAGCATGCAACAAGCATTGTCTCTTAGCCAGTGTGTAGATTTGAAAACAAAAGAAGAAAAAAAGCTCTCTCTGCAAAAGATTGCTTTTGAAAATCCTCCCACATAATGAATTGCTCTTCTGTCACTTCTTTACTGTTAGATGGGTGGGTTTGAACCAGATACAAAAACAATAAGCCGAAGAGATATCCAAGGAAAACCTTTAGAACTTACAGTATTGTCCTTGCTCTCATCTGTTGTACCAACTTAATTTATTCATGCTTGTAATATCGGAGTCCATATCTGCTGCAGGTAGACCCTGCCCTTAGATTGATTTTTAAGTAAGCACTTTTAGTCATCTCTGGATTTGTAGAAGGAATTTTTAAAGCAAAACCTATATTCTGAACCTAACATAGTTGACACTGTTCTTTTAATAGGCTGTTAGGCCTTTATGTATAAAAGTGATAAAAAGTTTTTCTGAGTAAAAATGGTTCTTTTTTGTCATTCCCTTTTAAACCACAAGCACCTTCCATTAATTTTGATTTAAAAGAATAGAAAATAAAGTCCTAAAGTGACAAATTTCTTGTGAAAAATAATTTGGTCAGAACAGTGTTCAGCTTTAACTTGTACATACATTTGTTACATCAGATTATATTTTAGTGGCTTAATGGACTATAGAAGTTGAAATTAGGACTCTAGTAGGTTTTTTTTTCTGCAACAGTTTATCATGATATCAGAGTACCGTATTGCGCTACTCACATGCACACATTGCAAGATGCTATAGAAAAAAATTAAAATTGAAGTTTGGTGGCAAGGGATCAATTTAATATTTCAATGAAAACAAGCTAATGAACTTGTGTTGGTGTGTATATTCATAGAATCGTAGGACTGGAAGGGACCTTGAGAGGTCATCCAGTCTCCTGCACTCATGGCAGGACTAAGTATTATCTAGACCATCCCTGACAAGTGTTTGTCTAATGTGCTCTTAAAAATATCCAATGATGGATATTCTACAACCTCCCAAGGTAATTTATTCCCATGCTTAACTACCCTAACAGGAAGATTTTCCAAATGTCCAACCTAAACTGCCCTTGCTGCAGTTTAAGCCCATTGCTTCTTGTCCTATCTTCAGAGGTTAAGGAGAATAAATTTTCTCCCTCCTCCTTGTGACAACCTTTTATGTACTTGAAAACTGTTATCGTGTCCCCTCTCAGTCTTCTCTTCTCCAGACTAAACAAACCCATTTTTTTCATAATACATATTTTCTAGACATTTAATCATTTTTGTTGCTCTTCCCTGGATTTTCTCCAATTTGTCCACATCTTTCCTCAAACGTGGCACCCAGAAGTGAACATAACACTCCAGCTGAGGCCCAATCAGCATGGAGTAGAGCAGAAGAATTACATCTCATGTCTTGCTTACAACACTCTTGCTAATACAGCCCAGAATGATGTTTGCTTTTTTTGCAACAGTGTTACACTGCTGACTCTCATTTAGCTTGTGATCTACTATGACCCCCAGATCTGTTTCTGTAGTACTCCTTCGTAGACAGTCATTTCCCATTTTGTAGGAGTGCAATTGATTGTTCCTTCCTAAGTGGAGTACTTTGCATTTGTCTTTGTTGAATTTCATCCTGTTTACTTCTAATCATTTCTCTAGTTTGTCCAGATCATTTTGAATTTTAATCCTATCCTCTAAAGCACTTGAAATTCCTCCCAGCTTGGTATCATCCACAAACTTTATAACTGTATTCTCTATGCCATTTTCTAAATAATTGATGAAGATATTGAACAGAACCAGACCCAGAACTGATCCCAGTGGGACTTCACTTGGTACACCCTTCCATCTTGACTGTGAGCCACTGAAAACTACTCTCTGGGAATGCTTTTTAACCAGTTATGCACCCATCTTATAGTAGCTTCATCTAGGTTGTATTTCCCTAGTTTGTGTATGAGAAGGTCATGGGAGACAGTATCAAAAGCCTTACTAAAGTCAAGATATACCACATCTACTGCTTCCCCCATCCACAAAGCTTGTTACCTGGTCAAATAAAGCTATTAGGTTAATTTGACATGATTTGTTCTTGACAAATCCATGCTGACTGTTACCACCTTATTATCTTTTAGATGTTCACATCCTTCCACAATACAATGGCCATGGGAACTTTTGTAATACCTGAAGCAAATTACATCTGCATTAAAAGAAGAGGGAAGCTGGCGGAAATTGCATTTTTTGATAAACGAATCCTTCCCTAATCTATATATGTTCTTAATATGCCCTGCTCACTATAGTATCCTCAGAAACATTCATGAAACCCTGTGACAAACATCTGTCACACATGGTTCATTCTCTCTCTCTCATCCTCTCCCCATAGGGACAATTATGTGTACAGTGGACTGTTTTGTTTTGGTTGGAGTTTATTTGTTTTAAAAGTAATGCTCCTATGTGTTTAAGTTAGAGAAGGCAAGGTCAAAGAAGCGTGGCTTGCATTTGGAGTAGAAGGTGGTGACATTTCTGATGGTCATTAGTTCTCTGCAGTACTCTTGCCACCCCTTAACATAGGTTGCGTCCTTGTGGACAATCTAATACAAAGATTGCAAGCAAGCAAGCCACCAAAGGATCTATTCCCATGCTACCTCAATTTGGCATTATGTGCATTTGTTGAGGGGAGCAGTGATTGTGTCACCCTTACTCATATTGAGCAGTAACTTACTCCACTAGTTCTCCCATTGAAATCTGTGAGAGACCCTGCTTAATCAGGCCTCAAGTGTTTTCTGTAAATGAATTAGACATATCCAGAGGAGAAAGATGGGAGTTAAATTAATCTCACTTCCTTCAGTGGACCCTCAATGAATTTGTCCCAAGAAGTGAAGATAACTGCTAGTGTTGTTCTAATCAGAAAGGGGCTAAGCAGGCTTGTTGCTTTGTATATAGTACCTGCCTCTTCAATCATAGCTGCCTAGCTTTATTAACAAACAATTTTTTCCTTCAGTACCACCACATAGAGCTGCTATGGCTGGAAAAGAGTAGCTTTTGCACAGCAATGTCTCATGCATAATTAAGAGTTCTCAACTCTAACTGATCCCCTTCCCAGAACCTTTATGGCTGATAACAGAGAAAATAGCAGTTGGTTTCACCAAGTGGGTGGTGATATGTTGGCATTTATCAGATATTCTCAGTTTGAGTCAAGCTAGGATTTCTGTGATAATGATGGAGATGATATTCATATATCTGTGATATCATTTGTATCACTTAATTTCAAATTCACATACTTGAAGTTCTATATTGTAATATTTAGGACTGTAAATTGGGCTAACTTTTTGACAGCATTGTCACTCAACAAATTATTTGAGCCCTAGTATCACTTGGACATCATAAAATGACTTTAAATTGCTGCAATATCCAAGGCAGAGCCAATTCATTATAATGGAGAATTCAGTCCACTTTCCTGTGGCTATCCCAGCAAAGCCACTCTTTGAGGTCATTTAGTGGTAAATATGGATTATTTTCTTCCCTATTTTAAAATTGATTCTCCATGTTCTTTTACTATGTATTCAGTTACTCATTTATACCTGAGTAATTCAATTTGCTCTCATTTATAATGGAATAGCTCTATTGAGATAAGTGAGATTGGAATCAGGCCCTTTTGTTTACAAAACCCTCACAATTTAATATCCAGTGGTGCAAAAAAGAGAATATCAAATTAAGCTTAAACTTTTTTTTCTGAAGTTATTGGCAATGTGGATGGTTTATTCAGATGCTCAGAAACACAGTCCGCAAAGAGAGAAAACTGCCACAGGGATGTTCTGAGAAAATTAGTTCTATTAAAAGTTCAGCTATCGAATGGATGCAACTTCTAAGCTTTTTATATTTGATTAATGACTAAAATATTTAAATAATAAATGCAATAAAATAATAGGGAACCATCATTTGCATTAAGAAAGAAAAATGAACTGAGCAGTGATTAGAGATTTGCGTAGAAAATATGTTGCTTGGCTTTTGCATGATTGGTTCTTTTATCATGAATGGCCTGCTTGCTAGTTTGGGTAACTCTTGGTAGGGCAATCGTCTTTGTGTGCACTAGCAGAGAACAACAGTTGCAATATGTAAATAGGGTACTTCTTCCCTTTTGGATATATATAATAGATTAAGTTGGCTTTGTTCAGTGCAAACAGGTCTGTAGTACTGAGAATATGAATAATGTCAGTTTCCATAATTGCTAACATCTGGCTTTCCATAAATCTGTTAAATTGCACGGAAGCAGAATTAGATTTCTGTGTCATAAGTAAAGCAATTACATGGAACTCTGTAGGCAATATGGCTCTATATTCATCTGTGAAATCCTTTTAGTTTTGAACAGTAAAAGCTACTCTTCTAATCTGCACTCTAATCCTGCTGCATATTGTATATATATCTATATGCTATTCAGAGAGGTCTTAACATCGTGGGGAAGAAAATATTGACAATGCTTGCATCTATTAAATGTGAAATCACCAAAGGCAAAGAGTATGTCACATTTGTTTTCAAGACAAAATACAAGGTCAACCACTGAAGAGACAAGTAGAAGAGAGGTTTTTTCAAGAATGCTCTTAGACTTATTGTAGCTAATTGGTTATTGTCTTCCATTGAAATCACTGATTCAGTATCAGCTTATTCATGGCCCAATTTATGTCACAATTTGTTTTTGTTTTTTTTTCTTGTCCTTTTGTCTTTTTCTTTTCCTGGTACTCTGTCACCTGAGAAGTAATGGGACACAAGATTTGTTTTTCATTCATAAAGCCCCTTTTCATCACCTGTAGTGGCTCTTCCAGGTGGTGTCCTTTATTATATGAAGATTGGGGAGAACACTAAGGGAGGTAAGGGTGGGTACATGGAGATACTCCCCCAAAAAAGTCAAATTATAACTAGTTGCTTTGTCAGAGATAAGGCAGCAAAATAAATCAGTGCCAGGAAAGTCTAAAGGCTGAATTGTGCCATTAGGAACACTGCTGAGCAAGAAGAACAGGGGAACTTGTTGCACCTTAGAAACTAACAAATTTATTGAGCTTAAGCTTTCATGGGCTAAAATCGAATGCATTCAGTGGAAAATATAGTAGAAAGATAGTTTTTTTATATATATATATATATATATATATATATATACACACACACAGAGAACATGAAAAAATGGGTGTTGCCATACCAGGCTATGTCTACACTACACAGCTTTTAGTGACATGGTTATGTCGCTAAAGCCCTGCCGCTAGAAATCGTGCAGTGTAGCTGCGGTTTGTCGGCTCTCCTGCCACCAAAAAACTTCCACCCCCAAAGAGCGGTGTTTGCATTGTTGGCAGGAGAGAGCTCCAGCCAACAGAGCACTGTTCACACTGGCACTTGTCACCGGAAAAACTTTTGCCTTCAGGGGGTGGGGTGAGGGTTAACACCTCTGAACAACAAAAGTTTTATCGTTCAGTTGCCAGTGTAGACATAGCCTTAGAGACACCCCTCTGAGGCATGACTCACTCTCTGCTTCACCTTTTTTATCTTCACAACACCCCTATGAGGTAGGAAAGGACTACTTACAGATAGGGACCAGAAGGTCTAACTGACTTGCCCAAGGTCACAAAGGAAGTCAGTGGCAGGGCAGGCAATTGAACCCAGTCTGCCAAATCCTAGGCTAGTTTCCTAACCACTAGATCACCGTTCCTCTCTGGGGAAGGTTTTACTCAAAAGAAAACCAGGCTGATGTAGGAAGTACTGTTGGTAATGGAGTTGCTAACAGTCTAATTTCTGAGTTAGAACTAGCTCTGTACCCTTTGTGTTTGAGAGGATACCATACTTATAGAAATGCTTCTTTGGGATAAAATGTAAACCAGGGTCCTGACTATTTATGGAGATCATTAAAGATCAGATGGTACTTGCCACAGAAGTATCTTCATTAGCCCTATAATCCTGGCCAAATTCTAGATTAGGTTAGGTTACTTACATAAATCCCCTCAGCAGTTTCAAATGTATATTATATCATTCACTTCTTTTCCTAAACTCTTGTGTAGTGGTGCTGCATGAAATTAAACAGTTGCCATATTTCAGCCCAGAAGTAGCTGCTTCAACTGGTAAGTGTAGTGATTCTGCGGTGTGTTATGTAAAGTTTTATACAAACGAGCTTTAGAATTCTTCAGGATGAAAAAAGCACTGTGTAATATTTGATCATCTATTTCCATTCATATTTTCATATTTACATGTGTGTAAAATGTATTTCATATGTATACGTATATAAAATGCTTCATCTCATCTAAATCCAAAACTTTGTGCTGCAATGTGGTTAAGCTTTTGGCAGTTATATACAGTATGAAAACAGGGGTAATCTATTCAATTGCATTTTAGCTGGAAATTCTGTCCATATCTTCTTAAATACAGCTCGAAAGATCTGCTGGAGAAACATGCCTATTTTCCAGATTGCACTTAACTCAAAGATCTCATAGCCTTGTCTCCAAGAGATCTCCTGGCCACATTCCAACTTGGAATAATTACATTCTGTCTATCAGCATGTCCCCAGCAATTTCAATTGGATACAATATTTCACTTCTCCTCCAGCATTAAGTGGTTTGGTAGTTTAAAGTCATCTATGAAAAATAGGTGCTTTCTCCAGATTTTGTTTATGCTAAATTCCCTGGTGCCTTCCTCAAACTTGCTTTTACTATGTGGCTTTGTACAGATTGGGAGCTCTAGGATTTCTTTTCTATATATAAAGTACCTTTGATTTCTTTCCTTTTATTCCCTTCCTCTTCCTCCTCAGTGGGTAAAGACTGTGATTGATTGCCTTTAGTAGGGGGATGCTTAGGTCATGCTCGGAGCTTATGAAGAATTGTGTCTTTCTAATTCAGTCTAAAACTTAGAACAGAATGTGGCCTAATTGCAGAGTCACTCTAATTGTCCACTTGCTCCTGATCACTGGGAGATCACTTTACACCTTGCCTGGCCGATGAAGTTTGTCATTGGTATTTAGCCCCAGTAGGAATGTCAGCTTTTACAATTAAGCATATGGTACAGGTAAAATTCTATGTTTCATACTCTTGTACCACCAAGACAGACAAACAGTATCTATTCAATAACAAATTCCATGGTACAATTTCTCACTTGAAACCAAGATTAGCACTATAAACTGGCTGTGTTTTGCAGATATTGATGAATGTGCCTTAAGGACCCACACCTGTTGGAACGATTCAGCCTGTGTGAACTTGGAGGGAGGTTTTGACTGTCTGTGTCCCTCAGGACCATCTTGCACTGGTGACTGTCCACACGAAGGTGGCTTCAAGCGGAATGGTCAGGTGTGGACACTGAAGGAAGATAGGTGCTCTGTTTGTTCCTGTAAGGTGAGTTCCACAAGGCCTACGTTTGTTTTTTCTTAGATTTTCTAGTGTTTTCTCTCTGTAAAGAAGCTGAGCTTTAATTCTTATACACTTTTGCGGAAGCTAGTCATAACCGAAGTAAATCCACTTCAGAACTAAGGTTTATAACTGATTCAGTAGCAATCCTGTTTTGACTTAACCAGACCCCTAGGAAACTTAGGTTAAAAGGTATTGGGCCTGATTCTCTTCACTTACATTGGTCTAAGAGAGGAGTAACTCCACTGAAGTCAGTGGAGTTACACAAATGTAAATCTGGTTTTAGAGAGACATTCAGAACTGGATTCATATCTTAGTTATACCTGTATAAATCTATGTCCCAAACCCACTCCATTGAAGTCAATGGACACGATCCTATTGGCTACAGTAGGAATAGGACTGAGCCCTTGTATAGGTATAGGTGAGATGAGAATATGGCCCACTGGAAATATGTTGGAAGAGGGGGTAGAAATGGAATATTGCTCCAGCTGGTGAGGGTCTGTGTGCCAATTAAAGTCTGTTTGTTGGAAGTTATAAGGAGGCTTTTAACTCCCATAAAACTAGAATAGCATAGTGGCGGATCAGGCCATCAGAATCAATACAACACTCAGAATTCACTGCTATTTGTTTTAGGTTAGAATGGAAACATGGTCAGATTAACACCGTACTGTGTTATTACTTCTAGCATTGCCAGACACCGTACAAATCCCTCCCTTCAGGAGTGGAAGTCTGCAACTCTGTTGAATATATAGTGAGCTTGTATTGTAATCGTAGAGAATGTCTGGTTCTATGAAAGGATTTCCTGTCAATGGAATGAACAGCTTAATATATGTGAAGACATCTGGTCTGCCTTTGTAGAGTTTTAACGATTCGTATTCTCATCTTAGTTAGTCTTGTAATTTATGCCTTATTTGTCATGTTCTCATTGTGACTATTTCTTATGCCAAGTTCCTCTTATTAGTATTTGAAAATATGTGATGTGACCAGCTAGTAGATAGTGGCATATTATGTAGCCATTGTTCCTCCTTGTTTTATTTTTTTCTTTATATCTTCCTCTCTCACTCTCATTTCTTTCTTCTTTAATATTTGCACTTTATTTTATTTCAGGATTAGCTTTATTTTCAGGAGCCAAATCCTGGACCCTTGCTCAAAGCCAGCTTAAGGGGGGTCTCCTTGGTCCTTCCCTGCTAGTGCACAGAGCACCACTTGAAAGGCTCTTTCAGCCCATAAGTTGCAATAGCAGCCACTTTGCTCCCAGTACACCAAGGATTGGTCAGCGAATCTGCAAAATCTCAGACCCACTCGCCACGACTTCACCCGTTGACTGCTGCCACAACACTTAGGCAGTGTGGAATCCCTCTGCGTGTCCTGCACTTGGAGATCATCCACTCTTACAATCTGGGGGAGTGGGATGAGGGACAGGATAGGGCCAACTATATTATTTCTTTTACTTGTGTCTATCTGAGCTTTGAAAAATGCTACTCACTTGTTTTGCCCAGAGCAAGCAAATTATTGTTTTGTATATATGACTAAAATACCAAAAATCATTAAATAATTTTTAAAAGGTCAGGTGAGTAAATTTTGTCCCTGGCCTGGTACATTTCTATGATACTTCTGCAAGTCTGGCTTGTATGAAAACTAACATAAAATTCTTCATTCAAGAAAAGACATGCTGTTCTTGGTAGAGGCTATGAGAATTATGTCATTGACTTCAATGAACCAGCTTCTAATACCTTATTCCACAAGTAGCCCCATTGACTTGACTTCAGTGGGGCTATTCAAGGAGTAAGGTATGATCCAACATTAATAGTTATATCAGACTCAGAAGCCATTCCTGCTCACCCTGGGCCTGAGGGGATACAGTTTTTTTTTTTTTTTTTTTTTTAAGTGAAAGACAAGGGATTATGGTAGCATTTAATCAAACATAATATGGTAGATAATCCCTTACAACCATATTTGTTCCCATGCATGAGGACAAAATTAATAAAAACATTAAAATTCATAAAGCTTAATAGTTGAATGCAATAATTAACAAAGTAACCTGAAGTAGATTGTTTTGCCTTCTCCAAGTGCATCCCTAAAGTCTTACGAGAATTACTATATAGGACTGGCAGAGACTTGTGTTTTTTAATCCTGGTTTGTTGTTGTTCTAGCATTTTGTGAATAAAACAGCTTGGCTGGAATTATATATTTCAATTGTTTCTTCATATGCATATACTTCTACTTTCCATTTAAAGAGAAAGAATATACAATTTTTGCAAGTGAGGAGGACAAGCATAGTCCCAGAAGGGGTGGGATGGAACTCTGAGTGAAAGTGCATCCATTTTAGAGAGTGCAATGTAGTAGATTACAGGAGGATCTGGATTCTATCCCTGACTCAGATTTAAAGGTCAGAAGGAACCATAGTGATCATCTAATCTGACCACCTGCACATTGTGGGCCACAGAACCTCACCCACCCACTCCTGTAATAGACCCCTAACCTCTGGCAAAGTTACCGAAGTCCTCAAATCATGATTTAAAGACTTCAAGTTATAGGTAATTCACCATTTACACTAATTGAAACCTGCAAATGACCCAGGTCTTTCTTCTCCTCTGTCACTTCCAACTGATATGTCCTCAGCTTCTAGCAAAAATTCTAGTTGTTAATCCCTAAATGCATGACCTTGCACTTTGCACTATTAAATTTCACCTCATTTCTATTACTCCAGTTTTCAAGGTTGTCCAAATCTTCTTGTATATGATATTCTGGTCCTCCTCCATATTGGCAATACCTCCCAACGCTGTGTCATCTGCAAATGTTATTAGCATATTCTAACTTTTTGTGCCAAGGTAAAAATGTTAAATAAGAATGGCCCCAAAACCGATCCCTGAGGAAATCCACTAATAACCTTCCTCCAACCTGACAGTTCACCTTTCATTAAGAGTAGACTCTTCCATTGACTCTGTGTGAGAACCTCAGTCACTTATAAATCATACCGTGCCACTGTTTTTACATCTTTAATACTACTACTACTTTACCCCAATTAATTAAAGTTTGTGAAGCACCTAGAGGCTGTTGGGTGGCAAGAACTTTTTAGCATCACATGTATTGATTGAAGCCTTTGTATGCATATATTATTATTATCCCACCAAAAGAAAATAAATGATTTTCTATATCTTCATTTTTACCATTTGTACTTTTATTTGCCAAAGTTATTTTAGAGATAGCAAATTAGAATTCCAAAGAAGTAAGTGGGATGCTGTATCTGAAGAGGCTTTTTGACTTGGAGAGGGTGCCATGATTCTCACCTTGTGCAGACATACCTGTGCTAGCTCTGCTTGAACTAGCATGGTGAAAATAGTAGCATAGCTATAGTAGCTTGGGCAGCAGCGAGAGGTGGCACTCTAAGTATAATCTGCCTGCATCTCATGAGTACATACTTGGAGTGGCTGCCCATGCTACTACATCGACACTACCGTTTTTAGCACAGTAGCTCAATGAAAGCTAGCATGAGTACATGGGAATCGCTCTCCCAGCTCCAAGAGTAGTTGTAGCCTTTGTGTCATAGCATCGTGGGAATCAAAATGCTTTCTGTAAAGCATGAGGCCTAACAAGGTTGCAAACAAAACATGTGATGCTAAAAAGAATGGAGAGGGAAGTAGTGTGGTGTTATTATCAAAGGCTCTCCAGCAGAATCATGAAACATTATCAGTGTTCTGAAATAAATAGCGTGACGGCAATGTAAAAGGTTAGTTATTTCCTAAGGAATGCAGGAGTCGTGAGTAGCACAGAACCACCACCGCTGTTATTAATTAAGAGGGGTAATTTTAAAAATAATCTGAAGGCAAAAGGATGTAATTCTGAACAGGATGGACAGGTTATTGCTAACAGTTTTTAATCAGAACTCCCACATTCAGATGGTGAAATTATTTGTCACTGTGATTACCTCCAAGTCACATAGAGGGCCTGCACATCCCTGAATGTATGGAGCCAGTCATCATGTTGGAATGCTTAGGCAAGATTGTAACTTTACAATCTTCCTGAGTGCGGGGCAGCACGTAGGTCAGATAATCATAATTCCTCCTCCTCTGAGACTCGCAGTTCCTTGTCTGTTACTCACTTGCTTTAGGGAGAGAGGAAATGACTTCTCTCCTTTTCCTGAAATAGTTTATTCCTTTTGCCACCCTGCATCTAGCTTGCTGCTCTGGCCAGCAAATCTGATTGGGGAATGGAGTCAGAACTCCTCCTGCTCTCCCTAACATTTGCTCTCTGGAATATCAAATGAATAGACCCTGCTCTCTGCCATACAGGTGGAGTGACAAGCTCAGCAGCAAGCAAGGGAGAGTATTAGTGCTTCATACTACCCTGCATTGCTGAGTAAGGGATGTGACAATCTAGCCCTTTGCACTGTTGTTGGAAGAAACAATTAAGTCCAGCATTTTATAGGTGTTGTGCTCTCTACTTTTCCATGCTTCAGTGATCTGTCTTGGGGTTTTTTTGTTACACATAATAAGCAATTTTAATTATTCCTGCAATCAAATGTAATATGCTAATCATTTCAGGAATATTATTGAACACCTGCAGTGTCATTAGCTAAGATGAGCATTATGATTCCTTGCCGCTGGTGTTCTGCACATTGCTTTGCAGCAAAGTTTGGTTTTGTTTTATTGGATTTTTTTTTACAAATTAAAACTTATGAATACAGAAAATCTAAGCAACTGCCAACACAACTTAATGTCGTTTTGGCTATTTAGCCTATTCAACCTGCATATGGAGAAATCAATTTTGGCTTATCCCCAATCGTCTTACTAATCACCCCTTACAATAATTATGGGGGCTGATTTAAGAAATACTCTGATTAGTCAGTTCAGTAATATCATCCTGCAAGTAAAAGCTCCTTATACTTGTAAGCATGATGTGTGAAGGTAACATTATTAATGGATGTTTGTATTTCTGCTTAGTTCAGGTACAGTCCTACAGCTGTTATTCAGTAACTTAATTCAGAATAACTTAATGAATTTACTCAGGAATTAAACCAGTGTAATTCAGAGCAGAATCTGTCCCTCATTCCTTACTCAGCCAAGCTTTTCCTTGCCTGCAATTAAAACTTTTCATGAGTAAGAGTTGAACAAATCAATAATCTAATTAAAATCAAAACTTTTCAATAGCACTCTTCATTATAAACTAGGATTTCAGTTCCTCATTCTGTATATAGAGTAACAATGTGTTGACTCACCTATAATGAAGGGTATAATTTATAACACCGTTTATCCCTACAATTTTCATCACTAGAATTAGAATTTTGCACCAAATGTATATGTCCTCTCCATTTTACATTCAGAAGACATTTCCGTGTTTAATATGAGAATTCTGATTAACAGTATTTATCACACTATGTGTAAATACTTAGCACCTGAAATAGGAAAATCATATTTTAGGGAATCTGTAGAATAAAAATACATCTTCAATGCATGACTCCAGATTATTATGCGATGTGATATGTTGTGGCCGAGTAGTTTTGTCTGATAAATGGAAGGTCCAGATGTAGAGTATAACTAGAGATAAATTAAGATTAAGGAATACTTAATGCCACATGATTTTGCTATATTAAGTTCCTTTGACAGTACTGGCTTTCACTGAGTTTTTAATGTAGTGTGTTCCTATTAAATTTATCGGGCCACCTGCACATTTTAAATTTATATAAAATTTTCTTGACAATCACACAGTTATTCAAAAGACAGTGCAAAGGAAACTATTGTTCTGATACGTGCTAGAAAAAGAGGTAACTATTTGGAGATTTCATTCATAAAATTACTTCATTACATCCGAACCTGAGAAGCTGTTTTTTTTATCTAGTGGGTTAGGAACAAGAGGGGACACATTAATATTTTTCTCAGCCTCAGAGGATACTGGTTAAAAAAAAAAAAAAACACCTCTACAGATAGCTAAATGTCCACTAGTATCAGTGGGGTGATTTTTACAACAATGGGAGCTAGGGAGGCTCATTTCTTGGAGGACTGGACCCTATACGAATAACTTCAAATTCCTTAGGGAGTCTGCAGTATCTTCCCTGAAGTACCAATACATGCTTTGCTATCTCTGATGACCTTTCCTAGTCATCTGATAGTCTTCTGCTATTTACCACTTGCATGATACCAGTGACAATTTGTTCTCTACAGAATGGGAAGATATTCTGCCGGCGAACAGCTTGTGATTGTCAGAACCCCAGCGTTGATCTCTTTTGCTGCCCAGAGTGTGACACACGAGTGACCAGTCAATGTTTAGATCAAAATGGTCATAAGCTGTATCATAGTGGGGACAACTGGACCTACAGCTGTCAGCAGTGCCGTTGTCTGGTATGGAAATAAATTAAACATTTTCGAGAGAAACAAAAGTAGTAAAGATTTTGATTATAGCAACATACTTTATATTATGACATTATTAACCCTATCGTCTCCTCCCTTCTGCTATTTGACATATTAAAGGGATTTTAGTCAGAAGCAAGGTCAGTCAGAATATTGGCAGACCACTTCTCAGCTCTGTGTAAATAGACCTGGACAGCAAACAAATAAATTTCACAGAAAGCTTGAAAATTTTGAAACTGTTTCCATTTTGTTTTGTGTAAAAAAAAGATTGATGCTTTTCTCAATTGCAGAATTTATATTGGGATTTTTTCATTTTGAAGTTGATGGCTTTTGATGGGGTCTAAATTAGCTGTTACCACTCAAGAAAGAGATCTTGGAGTCATTATGGATAGTTCTCTGAAAACATCTGCTCAGTGTGCAGCGGCAGTCAAGAAAGTGAACAGAATGTTAAGAACCATTAAGAAAGGGATAGATAACAAGACAGAAAATATCATAATGCCTCTCTATAAATCCATGGTATACTCACATCTTGAATACTGTGTGCTGATCTGGTTGCCCTAACTCAAAAAAAAAAATGTACTGGAGTTTGAAAAGGTATAGAGAAGGGCAGCAAAAATTATTAGGAGTATGGAATAGCTTCCATAAGAGGAGCAATTAAAAAGACCAGGATTTTTCAGCTTGGAAAGGAGATGACAAAGGGGTGAGATGATAGAAGTCTCTAAAATCTTGACTGGTGTGGAGAAAGTAAATAAGGAAGTATTATTTACTCCTTCACTTAACACAAGAACTAGGGGTCACCCAATGTAATTAATAGGCAACTGGTTTAAAAACAAATTAAAGGAAGCACTTCTTGACACGACACACAGTCAACCCATGGAACTCTTTGCCAGAAGACCAAAAGTATAACTGTGTTTAAAAAAAGAACTATTTAAGTTCATAGAGGATAGTCCATCAATGGCTATTAGGTAAGATGGTCAGGGATGCAACCCTATACTCTGGGTTACCCTAAACCTGTGGCTGCCAGAATCTGGGTGTGGACAACAGGGAATAGATTACTTGATGATTGCCCTATTCTGTTCGTTCCCTCTGAAGCACCTGGCATTGGCCACTGTCGGAAGACAGGATACGGGGCTAGGTGGACCTTTGGTGTGACCCAGTATAGCCGTTCTTATGTAAAATATTTGATTTTGAAAAAAATCCAACCATCTGACTGTGCTTCCCTATCAAAACTGGCACTGCAGAAATAAAAAAAAAAAAAAAAAGTCCTACAAACTACCATTGAAAAACAACAAAAGAGAATACTGGTGAATAGTGACCTAATGCAAAAGGGAAGGATGAAGAAAACTGGAAAAGACCATCCAAACATACATACTAAAAACAAAAAAAGCAGGTTACCCTTTTCATTCCCAATTGCCATAAAAAATAAAAATTATTCCTTCACTTTTTTTAAATCAGTCTAACAATTTTTATTTAAAAAAAAGACCATTTTTTATTTGAAAAATTTGCTCTGCTCTGTATAGAAGACTGTCTTGGTTTGGAGAACTCAGAATCCTCTGCGCATAATGGATTGAGTTATAACATATAGAGTTTTGTCCTGTAAACTGAATCAACAGTGCTTTGTTGGAGTACTGCAAACCCTTTACTTCAGGTTTTGAGGTTTTGAGTTTACTTTCCTGATCTTTTTTTAAATGCTTGCATAAGGAAAGAAAAGGGAAGAGATTTTCAGGTACACATTTAATTATATTTCCAAGGTATGCACAACTCAGTTGCAGTATCTTGTTTTCAGAAAGATTCCTGGTTTTACCTAATTTCATAGCTGGGTTAACAGTCGTAAAAAGGCCAAGAGATTGAAGGTAATGCACTAAGACAGTGGTATAGCTGAGATTTGGAGCCAATCCTTAATAAAAATAGTTTAGACTTTCGGTTTTTTTGTGCTAAGCAATGCCCAAATGCAGCTTTAATTGCTAGCCTATTTTATTATTTTTTCCATTCAGTTTGTAAAAGGCATGCACAGCCCCAACGGGAATGTACATTTTGTGAAACACTGTCTATTTAACAGACCAAATCTCTAAACTATGTACTCAAAGTTTTTTTTAATTTTCAGTTATGGGAGAATAGAAAAATAACGTTTTTGTTTTAATACTTTCTAGCATTCTTTTTTCTATGGTGTGCTATAAAAATGACTGGAGTTTGAAATCTGGTATGGACATAGTTCTAGTGAGGGCTGCCTCTTCTTGGGGTGAAAAAAATCATTTTCCTTTAACAAAGTAAGGGGATTTTTTAATAAGTTATATAAGACCATCTGCTTAGGGACAAATCCTTTTCTTGACATCTGGCTGCTCAGGTAGCACAAAGCAGCTGAAAGCTGCCTTAACAGAGTGTCCAGCTGTAGGGAATTTCCTGAGTAATGTAAAGTAGGCATAGCTGGCTCTGCTTATTGCTTACCCTTTTCTCAGAGTGGGGGTGGGGATATGGGGCGAGGAGCAGGAGAGAGTGTTCTGAGGTAGGTCGGAATCCCCTGCACTCCATCTGATGCTCTCTGACATGGTGGCCCTTGAGAAGCACGAGCAGTCTGATTCAGGGATGGGTATTTTCCGCCTACTGCATACAGCAGGTATATCATTTAAAAACAATCTCGTAACTTTGTTAAATGAAAACGAATTCCTTCACCCCAAGCAAAGGTGCTGCTGACTAGAAATGTGTCCGTACCAGTTTTCAACCTAAAGCCAGTCCTGCCCTCAGGTTCCTTTCACGGGCTTGGGTTTGTCCTTTGGCTGCTCCAAGGATGGGCGGGAGCGGTTGTGAACCAACCTTGCTTCCTGCCAACCTCAGCTTAAATAGTGAGCACCTTTCAGAAACAATGACTGGAGGGCTAGCCATAAGTTGAGAGGCCCTTCATGCTGCCTTAAGGGTCTCTTAAGTAGTGCATTTTCATACTCAGGCCTGGAGATATTTTCTTTAGCCTGGTAACAAACCTTACTTAGGCAGTTTTTGGCTGACTGGTATATGTTAAAACTATAAATGTACAATTTACTAAGGACATTGATAGGCACCAGACGTTTTTGGTAATTACTGCCTGTTATACAACTAGAGACTTTATTCTCTTTAAAAATAGAAAAAATAATTTAATGAAGTATTATGGATTCAGCCAAAAGCACCAAAAAATCAGGAGTTGTGAAAGTTAAGTTTGAATGTGCAAACTTCATCCTGCTCCTATGCAGCTACACACTACCACAGTATTTAAATATGTGAGCATATGCTGCCATAGGTACAGCTGTAAATTGACAGTTATAAAAACAAATTGTACTACACCTCTACCCTGATATAATGGTGTCCTCGCGAGCCAAAAAATCCTACCGGGTTATAGGTGAAACCGCGTTATATTGAACTTGCTTTGATCCGCCGGAGTGCGCAGCCCCGCCCCCGAAAGCACTGCTTTACCGTGTTATATCCGAATTCATGTTATATCAGGACATGTTATATCAGGGTAGAGGTGTATTTGAGAAATAGTATGTGATCACACTATATTTTAACACCAGGCATGCTATTTAAAGTGCTTATATCATCACACACATGTGTGTGCACACCCTAGTATTTAAAAATTCCAATTGAATAAGTACAGCAACCTTATCCCTGTCGCCAGGGGCGGCTCCAGGCACCAACCGCATGCCTGGGGCGGCAAGCCCCGGGGGGCGGCCTGCTGGTCGCCGGGAGGGCAGCAGTCAGGCTGCCTTTGGTGACATGCCTGCGGGAGGTCCGCCGGTCCCCCGGCTTCGACGGCGGGTACGACGAAGGTGTGGGACCAGCGGACCCCCCGCAGGCATGCCGCCAAATCTGCGTTACCAGTGGACCTCCCGCAGGTGCGCCGCTGAAAGCCACCTGACTGCTGTGCTTGGGGCGGCAAAATACATAGAGCTGCCCCTGCCTGTAGCAGATTGTTTTAAAGAAAAAATACTTTAAGGGATCCATTTAAGAGTGTATTTGATGTTCCTTTGAAAATACCAGTACATAGACGGGGGAATGCCCATTGGTGAGTTATGTTAATTACTAGCTTGAATGAAGTCTTTTGTGAAATGTAACAGCAAAGGGACTGAGCAGGCAGGTACCCAGAGATTGTTGGGTGCTACACTTACCAATCTCTTCCATGTGTATCTTAGCTTTGGAAATCCTCATGAATTTGCAGGTTTGGGATTATGTACATATAAGAAATGGTAACATTAATTCAAGCAGCATTATAGAGTACTTGTCCCAGAATACCACGAGACTATTTACATTATACTACAGTGATTCACTCTAAGCATTAGAGACAAGATTTAAGGCCACAGCATCTATGTACTGTCTTTTCATTACTTTAATCAAACACCACTTAAATCCATGAATTGGCGTGATTTTGAGTATAATGCATCATTAAATATGCATTTTTCATTTGTTTTGATAATTGTAGCTTAATGTTTAGCTACTAATTATATTAAGATATTTGGCAGCATATTTGTTACAAAAATATGAAGTTTGGTAATAAGAGATGTTACTTTTAAAATTTAAAGATTGTAAATTAGCAAAATGCAGGTTAGTAGTAATAGTTCAATGCAGAGGATCTCAAAGTGTGATGCCTGGATTCTTTAGCTGGTCTACACAGAGCTGGGTGGTGACATGATTCTGGCTCCTCCTTCTTTCCAGCTGTTAAACTGCTTTTAAAGAAGTGAAAAATATATTTAGAATGGGGTTTTCAAGAGTGCCAAGTCCTGGCCCAACTGTTCCTTTTGAAATCAATGGTAAAACTTACTTAGACTACAACGGGAATCGAGTTAGGCCAGTGTGGAGTGCTTTTGAAAGTCCCTTGCCGCTTCCGCTAACTATTTTCGTAATGTTATTTGTCTATGTAAGCAATTGCTGTAGCTGCCACAGGGATGTTATGCAACCATGAATGGAAGACTAGATGGTCTGCAAAGCAATAACTATATTGAAGTATGATCCATACTTTTTCACAGTATTAGTGCCTGAGTTTAAAAAAAAAAAAAAATCACTAAGCCAGGAAGTCTATCATGATAAGCAAGCTGCAGATTAGGTTGCTTCATTAAGACAAAAAAACAAGAAAATTATATTGTACTGTACATAGGAAACATAAGTTTCAATGTCCAATGGTGTGGCATTCAGTCTAATATGATATATATCCCAAACATGAATCTATTATAATTTGATGCAAAAAGGAGCTTTCATTATATCAGCATTTATTTTTTTTCCTCAGTAACTAATGATTGGAAGAAATTTTCATGGGCCTTATTTCTATTTCTACAGGAAGGGGAAGTGGATTGTTGGCCTCTTTTATGCCCAAATCCAAACTGTGAATACACAGCAATCTCAGAAGGAGAATGTTGCCCCCGCTGTGTCAGTGATCCCTGTCTGGCTGATCAGATCACTTACGATATCAGAAAAACCTGTGTAGACGGCTATGGAATCACAAGACTCAGTGGTTCCATATGGACAATGGCTGGATCTCCGTGTACAACTTGCAAATGCAAGGTATTATGAGTACATAGTAGTGATTTGTACTGGATCATAAATATAGAGTTGTATTCTACCCCTGGAAGTTCACACACAACTCCCATTGAAGTAAATGAGATTCAAGGGCAGAGAATGTAATCTACAGTATAAAAGTTTTTAATGTATGGTATGCATAGTGGAAACAAAACGTGGTAATTCTATAGTTATTTTCTTGGAAATTTGAGCACAGATATTTAACATCATTCTGCAACTTTAAAATATTCCATCTGAAATCCCTGCAGATATATTTAATATGAATCTAGGATAGCTATTTTAAAAATTGCCAAGTTTTATATTTTATTAAAATGTATTTTACAGAATATTTATTAGAAGCTAATACAATAATAAAAATTTCACTGTATATAGAACTGGAGGATTTTAAACCTCCTTTGCCTCTTCTCCAAGACAAACATTTTGAGAGCATGACCAGATAAGGAATCACTCAGACAAACTCAGAGGTGATATGTAGGAAGGAATAATTTACATGTTGGTTTCACAGATGTAAATGACTACATGTGGTATAAGATGGTAGCAAATTGGGCCCTTCGTCTGTAGGTTATATTAACTTAGAGTCCCTTACATCTGTTCTCTGTTCATTCCTTTAGCACTTCTTAATTTCCTCACAATTTAAGTCGGGGCAGGGGGGAAGGAACATTCTTACAGTAAAAACAGAAAATACTATTTTCATGAGATTTCCAGTCTAATTTTGAAATGTATGAAGCTTCACGTAATCATCAGAGCAGAACAGTAAGGTTCTGCCTTCATTATATGCAATATAGTGAAAAATCAATGTGGAATGATATTGTTTCTAAACACTATAAAGCTAAATCAATGCTCATGGGATTCTTTCCATTGATTTCAGTGTGGTTTGGATCAGGTCCTTATATGAGTGGGGAACTGAGGGAATACCCTGTATTTGTAATCAGTGTGTTGCAAAAGGCATAATCATTAGATAAATCACACCCATTTGGGATGCTGAAACTAAAATCTTGGTCCTTGAACTTCTAATCTATCATTTGAATGGAGGGAGAGCTTGCTTAATTCTCTGTGTGTCATAGAATCATAGGACTGGAAGGAACCTCGAGGTCATCTACTCCAGTCCCCTGCACTCATGGCAGAACTAAGTATTAAGTACTAAGATAACCCACTAAAAGGCAGCATCACACATACATAAACTAGGGAAAGCACATAATGGAAATGTGGTCTAGATGAAAATTCTATAAAGTGATTGCAAAACTGGTTGAAAGACCATACTCAAAGAGTAATCATCAATGAGTCGCTGTCAAACTGGGAGTATGTATTTACTGCAGAGTTCTGCAGGGGTCTGTACTCTTGAATATTTTCATGACTTGGATAATGGAATGGAGTGTATGCTCATAAAATTTGCAGATGAAACCAAGCTGACAGGCATTGTTAGCACTCCGGAGAACAGGATTAGAATTCAAAATGACCTTGAAAAAATTGGAGAATTGGTCTGAAATCAGCAAGATAATATTCATTAAAGAGAAGTACATTTAGGAAGAAAAAAGTCAAATGCACAAATACAAAATGGGGAATAACTGGCTAGACAGCAGTACTGTAGAATAGGATCTATATGGTATAGAGGATAACACATAGAATATGAGTCAACAATGTGACGCCATTGCTAATATTATTGTGTGCTGTTGTATATAAGACACAGGAGGTAATTGTCCCCCTCTGTTCAGCAATGATGAGGTCTCATTTGGAGTACTGTGTCCAGTTATGGATACCACCTTTTAAGAAAGATGTGAACGAATTGGAGAGAGTCCAAAGGAGAACAACAAAAATGACAAAAGGTTTAAAAAACCTGGCCTATAAGAAAAGGTTTAAAAAGCTGGGCATGTTTAAGTCTTGAGAAAGGGAGAACCTGATAAGTCTTCAAATAGTTGAGTGCTGTTATAAAAAGGATCAGTTCTTCTCCATGTCCACTGAAGGAAGAGCAAGCAGTAATGGGCTTAATTTGCAGCAAGGAAGATTTAGGTTAGATATTAGAAAAAGCTTTCTAGCTATAAGGATAGTTAAGCACTAGAGTAGGCTTGCCAAGGGAGGGTGTGGAATCCCTGTTCGGGATTTTCTAAGGTTAATTGGAGGTTTCTAAGAACAGGTTAGACAAACACCTGTCAGGGATGGGTTGTGTTTGCTTGGTCCTGCCTCAGCACATGGAGCTAGATTAGATGACCTCTCAAGGACCGTTCTACTCCTACGTTTCTATGATAATCACAATTACACACTGTTGAAAAATCCAGGCCTAACCTCATATTCAGTACAAGATTTCCTACAACGTGCGCCTCTTAGTCCAGAGTAAAGCAGAGATCACTTAAGTCTATTCTACAATGAAAAGTTATATTGGCACATCTACGACGAACAGGGGGGTGAAAAAACACCCTCCCCCAACGTCAATGGAACAGGGCTCTGTGAACACAGCTAACTTTGGTCAGGGAGGAGGTGTTCCTACACTGAAGAAAAACCTCTTCTGTCAGTGTAGGGCAGGGATTGGCAACCTTTCAGAAGTGGTGTGCCAAGTCTTCATTTATTCACTGTAATTTAAGGTTTCGCGTGCCGGTAATACATTTTAACATTTTTAGAAGGTCTCTTTCTATAAGTCTATATTATATAACTAAACTATTGTATGTAAAGTAATCAAGATTTTCAAAATGTTTAAGAAACGTCATTTAAAATTAAATTAAAATGCTGATCTTATGCCACCAGCCTGCTCAGCTTGCTGCCAGCCTGGGGTTCTGTTCACCTAGGCCAGCAGCGGGCTGATCAGGGCCTGCGGCCAGGACCCCAGACCTGCGGGGCGGGGGGGTTCAGGGCAGAAGGCTGGGGTGTGGGGGGGTGTTCAGAGATCAGGGTAAAGGGCAGAGAGGGTGCAGGGCAGAAGGCTGGGTGTTTGGGGGGTTCAAGGGTCAGGTTGGGGCTGGGGACTGTGCAGGGCAGAAGGCTGGCTGTGTGTTGCGGTGGGGGGGTTTAGGGCAGAGGGCTGGGGGGTGCAGGGCAGAAGGCTGAGTTTGTGGGGGGTGCATGGCAGAGGGATGGAGCTGTGGGGGTGCAGGGCAGAAGGCTGGGTGTATGTTGGGGTGGGGGGGTTCAGGGCAGAGGGCTGGGGTGCTCAGCTCATGGGGGTGCTCCCAGCCCCCTGCCCTGAGTGGCTCATGGCAGGAGGCTGGAAGGGATATGCCGTGTTCGACCCCCTTCCCCCAGGCTCTGTCCCTACCTCTCTCTGCCTCCTCTACGGAGCTGTGTGCTCGCTGCCGCTCTTCCCCCTCCCCTTCACTAGGGCCATCAGCTGATTGGCCAGGGAGGGGCCGGAAAGCACCACACTGGGGGAAGAAGAGGTAAGGGGGGAAACTTGGCTGCCGCAGAACCAAGCTTCTGCCTGCTGCCCCCCGCAGAGGAGAACGGTGGGCTGAGTGGGGCTGGGGGCCGGGATCGCGGCAGGGAGCTGCGTGCCACTCAAAATCGGCTTGCATGCTGTGTTTGGCATGCGTGCCGTAGGTTGCCGATCCCTGGTGTAGGGTGTGTTTCCATTGGGCAGTATGCCAGCATATATGTGTGCTCTATAGTCTCCCTAGTGTAGGCATACCTTTAGAGCAGTTAGTGTTACCTAAGAAGATATTCATTTGTATAAAAATGGGGACTAAATGAACATGGAGCAAAATAGTCCTTTTTTATTGCTATTAAAGCATAGCTTTCTAATAGCATACGGAAGGTGAATTACAATTGTCTGTGCTTTATATCACCCACACAGAGAAGTGCTTTCCCTTGATCATTCCTTGATCGCTGAAAGTACTGAATGTAGTTTTATGAAACTAAGCGTGGGTTATATAAAATGCTGTATGAAGTTTTTTCCCCCCTCCTGTGCCATACTGTAGAACAATGGTCTCAAACTTAATTTACCTTAGGGCCAGTGTCAGTCCTCAAATCCTCCCAGCAGGCCAGTGTCACTCAGGCCGCCCAGAACCTGCCCCCAAAACTCCCCCCCCCCCACTTGCCTAAGGCTTTGGGAGGGAGTTTGGGTTGGGGAGGAGGTCTGGTTTGGGGGATGGGATGCAGGCTCTGGGAGGGAGTTTGGGTGCTGAGTGCAGGAGGAGGGGGTGGGGTTGCAGGCTCTGGGAGGGGGGACTAGGTGGGGGTGGGGAGGGGGTGCGTGTGGGAAGGGGAGGGGGTGTAGGCTCTGGGAGGGAGTTTGGGGGCAGGAGGGTGTGTGTGGGAAGGGGGTAGGGGTGCAGGCTCTGGGAGGGGGTCGGGGGATGTGGTGCTTACCTCGAGCTCCAAGGCGGGGCAGGGGGCCTCCGCGTGCTGCTGCCCCCAAACACTGCCCCCGCAACTTCCCATTGGTTGCAAGGATGCTCAGGGTGGAGGCAGTGTGTAGAGGCACAGCCTTGCCCCACCCTGGGGCCGCAGGGAGTGGCCGGCAGACACATGGAGTGAGCAGGCAGAAGCCGCTCAGTTCTGCTGCACTGCCGGTGGTGGGCAGGGCCAAGGGCACCCAGCCCCAAAATTGCCCGGGGGACACATGGCACGGGGGAGGGAGCACCCGGGGGTGGCAGGCAGGGCCAAGGGCACCCAGTCCCAAAATTGCTGGAGCCCTGCGGACCACATTGGGGAGGTTCTCGGGCCTCAGATGGCCTGCGGGCCGGGAGTTTGAGACCTCTGCTGTAGAAGGAGGTGTAGCTCTTCCTTCTGGGCTTTAATTCACCATGATTAGCTTTCCTACCCCTTTTTGGTGGCATTTCCCCTGAGGCTTTGTGATGGGTTTAAATGATACTTTTCTATCAGTAAGATTCCTGGGCATTTGACTAGATGCCGCAGACTCAGCTCCATGTCTGGTGGAGTTAAGCTTGGTATGGCATGGGAATTGCTATTACAGTTCTCTTCAGCAAATTGAAAGTCTGGACTACTGGCATATGTTCAAATAGGCTGGAAGTCTCTTTGTTCAACAGATCTTAGCAGAGCTTATTTTTGACTGGTTTCAGAGTAGCAGCCATGTTAGTCTGTATCCGCAAAAAGAACAGGAGTACTTGTGGCACCTTAGAGATTAAGACATTTATTTGAGCATAAGTTTTTGTGGGCTACAGCCCACTTCTTTGGATGCATAGAATGGAACATATATTGAGGATATATATATACACATACAGAGAGCATGAAAAGGTGGGAGTTGTCTTACCAACTCTGAGAGGCCAATTAAGTAAGAGAAAAAAACTTTTGAAGTGACAATC
Organism: Trachemys scripta elegans; assembly: GCF_013100865.1. Lineage (NCBI taxonomy): Eukaryota > Metazoa > Chordata > Testudines > Emydidae > Trachemys > Trachemys scripta. The sequence goes on from NC_048301.1 coordinate 85,117,027, forward strand.
AAGATAGCCCAGTACAGACAGTTTGATAAGAAGTGTGAGAATACTTACAAGGGGAGATAGATTCAATGTTTGTAATGGCTCAGCCATTCCCAGTCCTTATTCAAACCGGAGTTGATTGTGTCTAGTTTGCATATCAATTCCAGCTCAGCAGTTTCTCGTTGGAGTCTGTTTTTGAAGCTTTTCTGTTGCAAAATTGCCACCTGCAGGTCTGTCATTGAATGACCAGACAGGTTAAAGTGTTCTCCTAATGGTTTTTGATTTTTATGATTCCTGATGTCAGATTTATGTCCATTAATTCTTTTGCGTAGAGACTGTCCGGTTTGGCCAATGTACATGGCAAAGGGGCATTGCTGGCACATGATAGCATATATCACATTGGTAGATGTGCAGGTAAATGAGCCCCTGACGATATGGCTGATGTGATTAGGTCCTATGATGTCACTTGAATAAATATGTTGACAGAGTTGGCATCGGGCTTTGTTGCCAGGATAGGTTCCTGGGTTAGTGTTTTTGTTCAGTGATGTGTGGTTGCTGGTGAGTATTTGCTTCAGGTTGCGGGGTTGTCTGTAAGCGAGGACAGGTCTGTCTCCCAAGATCTGTGAGAGTGAGGGATCATCTTTCAGGATAGGGTGTAGATCTTTGATGATGCGCTGGAGAGGTTTTCGTTGGGGGCTGAAGGTGACAGCTAGTGGTGTTCTCTTATTTTCTTTGTTGGGACTGTCTTGTAGGAGTGACTTCTGGGTACTCGTCTGGCTCTGTCAATCTGTTTTTTCACTTCAGCAGGTGGGTATTGTAGTTTTAAGAATGCTTGATAGAGATCTTGTAGCTGCTTGTCTCTGTCTGAGGGACTGGAGCAAATGCGGTTGTATCTTAGAGCTTGGCTGTAGACAATGGATCGTGTGGTGTGTCCTGGATGGAAGCTGGAGGCATGTAGGTAAGTATAGCGGTCAGTAGGTTTCTGGTATAGGGTGGTATTTATGTGGCCATTACTTATTAGCACAGTAGTGTCCAGGAAATGGACCGATCGTGTGGATTGATCTAGGCTGAGGTTGATGGTGGGATGGTGGGATTATTGAAATCACGGCAGGGCCTGAGGAGACTGATAATTTGGGAGAAAATAGCAAAGTAAAAGATCAACTATTTTATTTTATTCAGGTATTCTCTGCCATTTTAATATTGTTGGGTTTTTTAGAATATATGTTATGCTCATGAAAGGGGACTGGATGGCTCCAGGCATTTTTAATGAGGACTATTGAGCCTTTCACACATATGTTTCTGGTTTAAGAGCAATTCAGGTCAGATCTGATGCAGAATCATTACAATCTGACCAATGGGAAATGAGTTGGCGATTTCATTCAGGTATATAACGGAAAAAGATGCCACATCATAAGAAAAATCACCACAACTATCTCCTTTGAGAAATCTCAGCAAAAAGGCCATGGCCTGAATGGGCATGGCAACTGTACTAACTGCTATGGGGGCCAAAAATCACACAATCCTTTCTGTGTCCTGTGAATATATATAGGATACCCATCTCCAGGTATTATAAGCCCCATGTTTTCTGTTTTTTAATGATGTTCTGTGTGGATAAGTAACACTGATTTGTTTGTTGTACAGAATGGGAATGTCTGCTGTTCTGTGGATTTAGACTGTCTTCACAATAACTGAAGCATTAAGATTGGACTCTTCTCTGTGAGGAAAACTGATGCAGTTAACATCTTAAATGAAGTTGTAAGAGTTGATGTTTTATACAACAGACAATTACCAAAGTCTCCACCTGAGGAAGATGTTTGGGAGTTGCCTTTTGGGACCTACCACTATGCTATCCTTGTCTGGGTGACTTTACAGTACAAAGCATATAAGTCTATGGTTGTTAAAAAAGTTTTCAGTGTTGTAAATTATACACTTTTCCTGTCAAATCATTTACAAATACCTTTAAATTATTTCATGGGTAAACTAATGATGTAATTTTGGTTTAATTTGTGTATTGACAACATGATTGAAACTCAGATTATTTTACTTTGGATCTAGATTCTACAACTAAAGGCTGTCTGTTGTGATTTTGTCCCATAATACTGCATACTTAGTTCTGAGGTCCCTGTCAGATGTATTTATGAAAATATGTATGTATGTACAGTCAAATTGCATAATACTTATATTTCATAGCTGTCACACATTGTAAAACATTCCAAAGTACATTTGACCTGTACAGGCTGGGAGTAATCAAACCTAAGTCTACCTTTAAAAAAAAAAAAAAAACAACCAAAACACACAAACGCATTTTCTTTTCCAAACATATGAACTAGTAACAGAATTCCTGTATTGAGCAGTAAAGCACATATCCAGTGCCCTTTCAACACATATCCAGGAAACAATGCCCCTTATTGATATCAGGTTTAGCAGAGTGGTAGAGTTTGCAAGTGACACTACAAATACTGGATGTTGGTGGCATTCATCTGGATTGTGAAACAATCAAAGGGCTTTAAACTTGTATATTTAGAATGGGGTGGGCATGTCTATACTGCAGTTGAACATGCACTGCTGGTCTGTGGCAGCTGATTTGTGGGGCTCAGGCTACTGGGCTATAAAATTGCCATGTAGACATTTGGGCTCGGGCTGGAACCTGGGCTGTGGGACCCTCCCCACCTTGTGGGGGATCCCAGAGCTCAAGCTCCAGCCCAAACCTGAACATCTACACTGTAGTTTTGCAGCCCGAAGCAACTGACACAGGCCAGGTGTAGCTGTTTAAATGCTGTGTAAAAACTTACCTAGTTCCACCACTGTAGATGAGTTCACCATCTCTCCCAGTGTACTTACTTTCCTATAATGAAATCTACCATTCATAACAGGCTGAACCATTGTAGAGATGACAAGAAATGGTGTAAATGACAATTACATTTAGCCTGAATTTCAGCGTACATTGCAGCAGGCAGCGTGCTAGCCCTGGGAGATTGGAACATTCTATGCTACAATTTTCATTACATGTAACATATTCAAGAAGCAATCTGGCCCCTTTTTGTACTCTTCTGACATTCAAAAGAACATAATCTATTAAGTTAAAAAGCATTTTATGCATGGTTAAAACCCCAAACCTAGGCAGAAGTCCTAATTAAAACTCGAACAAAAGGTTAGATTTTTGGATGTCATCAAAGGAAGATGTAACTCTTTCTTTGTTTTCATGAGGCTAGAAAGTTTGTAGTACTGGAACAAAAATCTATTTCAAATCTGATGGCATATACACCTTAAATGCCACATTTTCGATGTGCTGTTGTACTCTGTTCTGCTTATCTGTATAGTGTTCTTTGCCTCCCCAACCCCTTTTTCTTTAATTAACTAAACAGCAGGTGTTTGGAAAAAGATTGCAGATATAAGCATAGTGGCTATACTTTGGAAAAGTATACATTTGTGAGTTTTTCATAGCTTTATCCAGGAAATGTGAAATTGATTTATAAGAATGGTGTGTGACTGTATATAAAGGAAGAATATTAGAATATTCTTTTAAATAATGTACTTTCATGTTTCTCCTAAGGGGTTTTTGCAAAATGTTATAAAAATTACTTGCAATCATTTAGCTATTTTTAGTCCACTATTCATTATTAGCATTGATAATTTACTTAGGTTTGTTCATGACTGGGATCCAGCTTAAACATAGTCATTATTTTCTTTAAATGTCCAGTGTTTTCAGCTTCCCATGTGTTGTTTACATTTGCATTGTTTTAATGATTGTATTATAAGGGAAACAGTTGTGTTTTATATGATACTCAAAGGATGTTTGTAAATCATACTGTCTTCATTTTGTAAATCACATTGTAAACCCAAGGGTAATTCAATTGGAGGAGACAGTCAGTGGGCTGGCATACAAAAGGGAATGATTTAAAACTTGTGGGCCTCTAAATAAACTCCTATGTACAGATTGCCTTTCCTTAATCTTATTAGCAATATTGTAAAAACCCAAAGATGGTTTTAAAGCCCAAGTTTATTACAAACATTTTTCCTTTCCCAAATGCATTAGCAGAGTAGTAAGTTACTGCTATAGCTACAAAGAAGGATTGTTTGAGATTTAGCAACAGAGCTCTAGGAAATACTTCCATTCATCCTCAAACCACGCACTGTTTTAGGTCCAGTCCATTTGCAAACCTCACCACCTGATGTTCTGTGGATGCATCTGGAGAGTTTGGAAGCCAGCAAGTCTTTCTTCTCTTAAAGAGCCCTTATTTCCCTGGATGCCTTCTTACAGTCCTCTGAGTTTCCAGGCATAAGACAGAGCCCAGCTGAGGAAACTTGAACCTGGAAGGTTCACGTTCTGTGCTCAATGGACCATCAGGGGTCAGTTAACAAACCCCTTGGTGTACTGAATCCTGCAGTCTTGTGTAGCCCTGTTTAGCAAACACTATCTCCTGAGTTATAAAGATTGAATTGTTTACATTGAGGCAGAGAATGGATACTAGGGTTCTCTTATTTATACTGCGTTAACATGACTATGATGAATAATTCCTTGTGGAGAGAGAGTTACTAGGGACACCAGAATTATGTAAACATAGAAAACTTATAGAGAGAAATATTCATCTCAAACAATGGTGAAGGACCATCAGTTCACTATGTTTCATTGTCAAAATAATGATGAGATTTTGTAATATTTTACTTTAACTACAAAGTCTGGGAAGACATTTTTCACCTAAAAGCCTACTGAGACAATGAAAACTCTTCAGAGACCAGTCTGTGTATTTTCTGAATTTCTCTTCTTCATTTGGAGCGTAGTCCTGCTGAGAATGGGAGTTTTGATGCTAACTTCACTTGGGGCACAATAGGCTCAGATCATTATTAGAGATATCTGCACAAAAGCAGGATCTTTGCTGCTTAAGGAAACGGGCCTTTTATCCTTACTAAGGACAAACTCTCACTAGGGCCTTGGCTACACTTGCAGCTGTACAGTGCTGTGAGGTAAACCTGTCTTCGTACAGCTGAATAGGGAAAGCGCTGCAGTCTGTCCACGCTGACAGCGCAGTGGTGTGGCCACACTTGCAACATTTGCAGCTGTGTTGGGAGCGGTGCATTATGGGCAGCTATCCCAGCATTCATGTGGCTGCAACATGCTTTTCAAAATGGGGGGGGGTGTGGATTGTGACAAGGAGTGTGGGGGGAGAGTGAGTGCTTTTTGGAGCATGTCAGCTCTCTATTTTGCAAGTTCTGAACTCCCGGCCCCCTGCTCATTCATTTACTCACTCAAAGCAAGCTGCAAACTGTTTGCTTTTCTCTGTGGTACAAACTTTGAAACCAGCACTTCCGCATTCCTGCAGCTGGTTACAACAATGGAGAGGACTGGCCACTTGACAACGTGATTAGTACAGCGCTGCAAGCGTTTACACTCACACCTGTGAGTCGTAGCCACTCCGCTGCAGCTGTTATTCCTCTCGGAGATGTGGAGTACCTGCAGCAGTGTACCCAGGGAGATACAGTGCTGCAAGTGCCCTGCCAGTGTGGACGGGGAGTGAGTTACAGCGCTGTAACTCGCAAGTGTAGCCAAGGCCTAAAGGTACTTGTAAGCATTCAGCTGATGATGAGGATGATCACGTCTCTCACAAAAAAATTATGGCTTCAGCTAATCATTTCAAAGGCAGTTAATGTTGCAAAGGAGTCTGGCTTCATGAATAAGGAATGAGAAGTAGGGGAGCAAGACCAAAGAACAGCAACAAAAATGCAGAGAAGCTGTTACTAGTAGAACTATGCAAAATGTGAGAGATGCATTATCTCAGTTGTTCTCAAACTTTTGTAGTGATGACTCCTTTCACACAGCAAGCCTATTAGTGCGACCCCCCCCATAAAGTAAAAACACATTTTTTTATATTTAAGACTGTTATAAATGTTGGAGGCAAAGCAGGGTTTGTGGGTGGAGGCTTACAACTTGTGACCCTAACAACATCGTGACCCCCAGTTTGAGAACACCTGCATTATCTAGTGGCCTGAGTACAGGACTGGGACTCAAGAACTCTGATTCTCTACATGGGCTTGGGTAAGTCACTTAATTTTCAGCCTCCTCCTCTGAGTTCAAATGCTGGCTCATGGAATCATCTCCCGTGAAGCGTAACTCCACTAGTTACACTATATCAGGACCCTCCGCACTCAAAGGGACAGTTTTACTCCCCTTATTCAATTCCTCCAATGTTCCTGTGAGGTAGATGTGTAGTACTTCAAAGATGAAGAGCTAAACATTGTCTCTAAATAAGATGTTTTGCTGTGTTTTCCATTATGAGCTGTCAGTGAATTTACAAGCTTAACGGTGTAATACAGTAAAACATTTAGCTTAATTAACATTAACTTTCCAATCATATTGTGGCTTCTAAAAAAATTAAATTACAGCTGGATTTCAGTGTAGCAGACAAGTTATATTTCACAAAATGATAGGTAAAACCTCAGGAATAATTCAATAAATGGTAGAGGAAAGGGTGTAAACCATAACTCCTGCTAGACATGTGAGACATCTCACATAATTAATTATGATTATGGAAGTGCCATTACATAAGAGCAATCCATGACACAATTTGATGCAACCTTTTTCCTAAATGTTAGACAATTGTTTCAGGAACCCATTCTGCTCTTGGAAAGATAAGGGCCTAATGTTCCTCTTGCTCACATCATGTTTAAACTAGTGCAACTTCAGCTTTATACTGTCACCTATGTCAATCAAGGCTAACTCTACCAGAATGTAAATGAGTCAAGAATAAGGCCCAAACTGTCAGGCACAAAGTATTCTGACTTTTCTCTCACACAAGTGAGCATCAGCAATAAGTATTTAAGTCACTGGAATTACACCAGGGTAAAAGCAATGCCAGACAAACAAGCAAGGCCACATTGCTGCAGAGATCTACTAGTAAAAGGCTGATCTTTCTTTGAACACAGGAAGTAAATGAGTTAACACAGGACTTGTTTGTGTTGCTGTTGGAATCCACCAAGTAATATGACAACAGTAGTTCTGCTCATGATTATCTTCTTGCATACATCAGCCCAATATAATAGTCAAGAAAAAGCATTTTCAGGCATCCACTCACCCACAGCATCAAGGCAGCATTTCTGAGATTTTTGTGGAGAAGTGATTTTTTTTTTCCTTCCAAAACAGTGACTGGTAAATCCATCTCGCACATTTTCAACAGGTTGAAATCAGATTATTCCCCACATGAGTCTCTATCAGGGAACCATTCCAGTAACGTGGGCTTGGTGGTGTATAGCAGGCTCATATATGAATAAATTATGAAGAGCCAAATTCTGCTCCCAGTTACCCCTGGGCAACAGTATTGAAGTAAATAGAAATGCATGGGTATAAGCGAGATTAGGGTTTGGCCCTAAATCAATCATAAATACATACATCATTCTAAAAATCTATGCTGTTATTTCAAATGCACTATAGCATGAGTACTTATAATTTTAATGAGTGGGATTCTGGGTGGTCAAGGTTCCTACATTGGCTGTACCACAGATTTTTTCATCCTAACTTCGTATGTGAGTTGTTTTTGTGTTCTTGAGAGGCAGCCATGGAGTCTCAAATTCTCTTTGTGAAGAGAGCAGCAGCAGCAGCACCACACACTTCTCCTCAATGACCCTCGTGCATCTATTTCTTGTCCTGGAAGAACCAACTCTAGGAAGCAGAAGGTAAGTTACTCTCCGTGCCCATTCAATATGGGATCTCTGCTTCTACCACCATCTAGACTGATCATACAATGAAAACTGCCACCCAAAATGGACACACTGTCTACCAAGAGCTGGCCTGGGATCACTGACACATTTCACATATTCCACTAAACAGCTCTTTGACAGCAGTGGCATTTAGCTATCTTCCATAGTATCGCTAGTTTTGAACTGACTCTTTGGAGGAGAGACTCTGTAGTCATCCTACATATATCATAAGATCTACAGCTTTGTATTTATAAATTCATGCACAAATATATAGAGACAAGGTAGGTGAGGTAATATCTTTATTGGACCTACTTCTGTTGGTGAGAGACACAAGCTTTCGAGCGTACTCAGAACTCTTCTTCAGTGCTACGTACTCCAAAGAAGAGCTCTGTGCAAGCATGAAAACTTGTCTCTCTCACCAACAGAAGTAGGTCCAATAAAGATATTACCTCACCTACCTTGTCTCACTAATACCCAGGGACTGACAGAGTATAACAACACTGTATACAACAATGCATTACACATACACACACACTTTACCAGCCAGTGAAGTGCACTGACATTTGGAAGGCAGCTGATATTCAGCAATGCATGAAGATAACGTTTCCCTTTGTAGTTTCAGCAAAGTTTGAAAACAGTCAGCAGATCCTCTCCGTTTCCAACCAAAGCAATTGTTTACGGCTCTGAGAGTGAAAAACCAGCTTTAAAATTTATCTGACATTAATAACGAAACATCTGACTTAATGTAGTGCCTCTTTGTACTGGTTTTTGACAGATTTCCTTTTCACACTTTTTGGTGTTACATATGCTGTTTGGTTTGTTCTATGAATATGTATTCTTACATCGCATCTGAGTGCTGGGAAGCATGATGATTTTTACTATTGTCATGTCTTCAGAGTTAGGTTGGAGAATTTCAGCATACATTGCAACGTGCTAACCCTGGGAGATTGGCGATATTCTAAACTGCAAAGTTTTATTATATCTTCTAGGGCTTCCCTTCAGTTTTGGTAACCTAGACTGTCCTGTGATTTAACATTAATAGCATATTTTTCATCCTCAAATCAAGAAGATTTCAGGCAAAATTCTGCTTTCACTTACGCCCATGAAAACCCATCTAATTTGTTGCTCTGGGTTTTCATGACATAAAAAGGATACCACGAAGGCTGAAATTAGAGTTGTGGGATCAAATGTATTATTTATGTGAGAAACCCACATTACACATAGAAATTTGTGTTTAACACTTCAGATGTCAGTTTTAAGGAAATACTTGGAATCAGGTTATTTGCTACACAGTTTTACCTTTAAAGAACATTAAGCAAATATGCGTGACAGTGATACATGCAGGTGTAGCTTTGGTCAAGCATCCAAAGTGAAAAAAACCCTTGACCTTTCCATTTCAGCTGCCGCACATGTTCAAGTCTAGGATGTATTGAAAGATAAAAAATAAACCCTCTAAAAAAAGCAGGCTGAGTAGCAGGACAGCATGATGTCAACAGTTCGCTGGGGAGACTAAAACTAAAACCCAAGAGTCCTTATACTGCAACCTGTCACACTGTGCTATTTCCCACCCATAACCACAACTAAGTTTCCATCCAGCTCTTAGAACGGAACCGGAGTGAAAGTAATAGACATCTTAGAATACAACACATTATCTCTCTCTCTCATTGTGGTCCAGCACTTACTAGTCCAGTAGCAAGAATTATTAATACATCTAATCAGGGTAGGACAATATCACTGAAGAACTACTATAATCATACCTCTTTTAAGAAAGGGAAAAAAGCAATCTGGGCAATTACAGGTTTGTGACTCTGCAGTAGTATGCAAGGCTTTAGAACAAATTATGAAGGCAAGAATAATTAAATTCATGGAGATAAATGGTAAAGGGGATGTAATGCAATGTGGGTTTACCAAAGGTAGATCATACCAGATTAACCTGATTTCCTTTGTTGAGAAAAATAACTGATTTGTTTTAGATAAAGGAAGATGTAATATATATGGACTTCACTAAAGCATCTGACACAGTACCACACGGCAAATCATTAGTTAATTGAGGGAAGATGGGGATCAGTACAAGAATTGTAAGGTGAATAAGAAACTGGTTAAAGACAACAGGTTGTGCTGAAAGGGAGGTTACTTGTGGAGTTCCTCAAGGATTTGTCTTGTGATCAATCTTATTGAATATTTTTATTAATGACCTTAGCACAAAAAGTAGGAGTGCACTAATGAAATGGGCTGCTGATACAAATTTGGGAAGCAGTCAATACCGAGGCGGATCAGAACATCATACAGGAAGGTCTGGTCTGGATGCCCTAGGAGGCTGGAGTGTTAGAAATGAAATGAAACAAAATTCAACAGTATAAAGTTTAAACTTGTGGGGGGATTGTCAGTTAAAAGTGACACAGGAGGAAAAAGACCTGGGTGTGTGGTAGCTGTGAAAAAGGGAAACGTTATCCTAGGATAGAATATAGAACTGGAAGGGACCTTGAGAGGTCATCTAGTCCAGTCCCCTGCACTCAAGGCAGGACTAAGTATTATCTAGACCATCCCTGACAGGTGTTTGTCCAACCTGCTCTTAAAAAGTCCCAATGATGGAGCTTCCACAACCTCTCTAGGCAATTTATTCCAGTGCTTAACCATCCTGACCGTTAAGCAGTTTTTCCTAATGTCCAACCTAAACGGCTGCAATTTAAGCTCATTGTTTCTGGTCCTATCATCACAGGTTAAGAAGAACAATTTTTCTCCCTCCTCCTTGTAACAACCTTTTATATACTTGAAAACTGTTATGTCCTCTCTCTGTCTTCTCTTCTCTAGACTAAACAAACCCAATTTTTTCAATCTTCACTCATAGGTCATGTTTTCTAGACCTTTAATCATTTTTGTTGCTCTTCTCTGGACTTTCTCCAATTTGGCCACATCTTTCCTGAAACGTGGTGCCCAGAACTGGACACAATACTCCAGTTGAGGCCTAATCAGCGCAGAGTAGAGTGGAAGAATTACATCTCATGTCTTGCTTACAATACTCGTGCTAATACATCCCAGAATGATGTTCGCTTTTGATCCACTATGACCCCCATATCCCTTTCTGCAGTACTCCTTCCTAGGCAGTCATTTCCCATTTTGTATGTGTGCGACTGATTGTTCCTCCTTAAGTGGAGTACTTTGCATTTGTCCGTATTGAATTTCATCCTATTTACTTCAGACCATTTCAAATTTTAATCCTTGCTTCACAAGGACATATCAAGTGAGGCATTTCCAACACAGAGAGAGAGAAGTACAATATTACCACCATTATACAAGTCACTGGTAAGACCTCATTTGGAATAGTGTATACATATGGTCACGCATGATCAAGAAAGATTAATTCATACTGGAACAGGTAGAGAACAGCTAGTAGTACAGTCAAGGGAATGGAGGGCCTATCTTATGAGAGGAGACTGGAATTTTGGCTTGTTCAGATTAGCAAAACAAAGGCTGAGATTACTGTCTATAAATACCTCAAGGGGGTAAATACCAGGATGGTTAAAGAGCTATTTAAACTAATGGACAATGGTTATAAACTGGCCACAAATTCAGGCTGGAAATTAGAAGGTTTCTAACTGTCAGAGGGATGAAGTTCTGGAACAGCCTTCCACTGGGATTTGTGGGAGTAAAACAACTTAATTAGTTTTAAATGAGACCTGTGCCTTTATGAGTGTATTTGTATGACAGCGTTGCTTCCTATGGTAGGGGACAGGTCTTGGCAGACCTAGTTCACATCTGGTTTATGTTCCTAAAAGCTCATGTTTCAGGGCTTTAGCTGGCCACCTGTAGGGGTCATCAAGGGATTCCTCCCCAACCCCAACGTATTTGGGGGAAGGAAGGTCATTGGTTGTCTTCCTCTGAAACACCAGAGATGGCCCCAGCTGAAGATGGGACACTGGATGGGGTGCTCTGAGGTGGCACCAAGCATCCTCTCGCTCAGGTGCTTGGCTGGCTGGTTCTTGCTCCCATGGTCAGAGTTTAACTGATCACTGTATGTGGGGTCAGGAAGGAATTTTCTGCTAAGTCAGACTGGCATGACCTTCAGGGTAGGGGGTGCTGGAGTTGCCTTCCTCTGCAGTGTGTGGGTGTAGGTCACTTGTCAGGATTATCGAGATCTACCTCTCAATCTTTTTCCTGCCATTGTGGGGGCCTCAGGCATCAGTGCACCTCAGTCCTTACTATTGTCTTGTGTGGGGCACCATAGGCTACTGTCCTGTGTACTGTAATACTTGGCCTAATTTCAGTTGTTAGGTTTAGTGTGTTGGGTGATATTGGTGTCCTGGGATACATAGGAAGTTGGAATGGATGATCTGGTGGTCCTTTTCTCTACAACCATGAGGACTAGATTCTTACCTTAAAAAAAAAAAAAAAAAAAAACACTGAAATTCTTACAAAAAAAAGTATCACATGACTCCAGCAGCTGGGAACTTAAAAAAAACAAAACAAAACAAAAAACAAAACCCTAGCTATTGTGAGAGTTAGTAGTGCTACTGAGGCGGTGCTGTGGCAGGGAGACAAACAGCACTCCCAGCCTTGTATTCCTTAGTCTCTAGTCACACTTATGCATGTCCCTCTTCAAACCTTCATCCTCCCTCTTTAGTTCCAGTCATCATACTGCAAAATTCTCAATCCATTTCAGTGCAGACAAGTGGGCATTCTTCCCAGCAGTCTCAGGAGAGGCCATATAATAAATTGAATGAGAATAGAAAATAAACTATGTTTACGTCACGGCTGATTCCCCACTCTGGCACTTCGAGTGCAGAAGGTGGGGGCCCGCAAGGACTCTAAATATTAATACTTGCCACTCCAGACTTGTATTAACCTCCCAAGGTTACAAGGTCAGAGAAAAGCTGGATTAGTAGATGCTGCCACCACCCAAGTGCAGAACCCCTTTGAGAGACCAGGAAGGCTCACTTGAGAAATCCTTCCTTTGGGATACCCTCCAGCCCTTTTAACCCCACCCCGGGAAACAGCTGAGAAAGAAAAAAAAATGGAAATCAGCTGTTGCCACCAGCTAGTTAAACATCTGCACAAACCTCTTAAGACACACAAATTCATTTTGTTCTTAAAAAAGGTAAATTTTATTTTTAAAAAAAGGAAAGAAAATACATCTGGAAACTCAGCTATTGCTAGATTTTAAAAGAGCAATTGCAAGTATTAAGCACCAAGAATAGTTTTCTTGAGGTCCAGCTTAAAGGTTACAAGCAAAACAAAAGTACCGGGGTTAGCACAGAGGAATTGACAACCCATAAAGAAATAAAAGGGATAAACCTAATTGCATCTTCCTAGACATTTCCTGATCTACTTACATATCTGGGGTTTTTAATGAGTAGTTTCTAGGTATGATTCTGATCATTTTTCATACCTGGCCCCAAGCTTCTTACAGCATTGCTGCTCTTTCCCCCTCTTCCCAGGTGAACAACCACAGACAGACAAAGGGAACGTTTTTTCTCAATTTAAAAAAGTTCTACCTTCCCATTGGCTCTTTTGGTCATGTGCCCACTCACTTCCTTTTACCTATGCATAGCAGTGAGACTTTTCAACCCTTTACAGGTGAAGCAAATAGAGAATAGCTACTAAGAGGGATTTTAGAGCTAGCTGACTGGCTGGGTGTCCATAGATGGGAGCTACTGCCTCCATCCCCTTAATTTCTCACAGCTCTCCATAAAGATTAGTCCCTTCAGGTAGTGCTGCTATCTGATGGGTAGTGCTGAGGGACTTACACTGCCAGTAATCATTATCACCTACCAGAGCTGTGGTAAAAGGAAGATTTTAGGGGGAAACTTTCAAAACCTACTATGCATTTTAGGAGTTGACTTTCAATGGGAATTGTACTCCTAAATCCTCTAATGGCATTTGAAAATCCCAACCTTTGTCTCTATGGCTCTTGATTCAGAACTGGTCAGAAGCACTGACACTTCAATTGAAAAATGTTAAGAGTCAATGCTCAGGATCAGCAGGTGGCCTGAATGGTGAGATTGCCAGTTCACAATCTTTGCAGGATTTGGTGGAGTGAGATAAACCCTTCCTCAGGCTTTGAAGAGGTAGCAGAGCCATTGTGCATCCTCATTGCTCCAAAAGCAACCATAGCCAGAGTGTAGTGGAGGATAGCTAGAGCACAGGGTCGTCAAACCTGTCCATAGTGGAATGGCACCGCTTCTGAGGCCTCCACACACACAGAATGGGGAGGGAAAGACTTGGCCCTGAAAGAATTATACAAATGTTTGGCCAGTGACTGACACACTTGCTCTCATATAATTCTGGTCTGATGCCCCCTGGTCCCCAGAAGGGGTTTGCAGATTACCACATTTCTTTTTCTTTACCTTGTAGCAATTATGAAATAATAAAGTACACTGTATCAAAGGGGATTAAGAAAAGCATCTTACTAAACTATAAATATGAAACTACCAGTAGAAGAACTGAACAAGAAAACTATTACATGGTCCCTGTTGTGAAGGATAGCTCAGAGTTTGAGAATAAGAAAAGCCACAAATAGGTGAGTGCGATTTAGTAGGGCACCAGCCAACCCTGTAGAATTGCTTTGTGGGAAAGATGACCCCAAATAAATTCACACTCATTAAAGGGTGGGTAAACGGGATTGGTTAAGGCATAGGCATGTGGCTCTGGCCCCTGCTCTTGGAGTTATGGGAGTACATCAGAATCTCAGTTTATTTCTTTAAAAAAAAAAAAATCTAGCCCTTACAGCTGAGGAAAAAAAACAAAAAAACAAAAACACTTGAAACTGAGACTCAAGTAGAACAGGAGTACTTGTGGCACCTTAGAGACTAACAAATTTATTTGAGCATAAAAGCTTTTGTGGGCTAGAGCCCACTTTATCGGATGCATGTAGTGGAAAATACAGTAGGAAGATTTTATTTATATATATATATATATACACACACACACACACACACAGAAAGAGAACATGAAACAATGGGTGTTACCATAAACACTATAAGGGGAGTGATCAGTTAAGGTGAGCTTTTATCACCTTTTATCATCAGGAGAGAAAAAGAACTGTTTGTAGTGGTAATGAAAATGGCTAATTTCTAGCAATTGACAAGGAGATATGAGGAACTGTGTGTGGTTGGGGGGAGGGGGGGAGAAATAATCATGGGGAAATAGTTTTACTTTGTGTAATGGTCCATCCACTCCCAGTCTTTATTCAAGCCTAATTTAATGGTGTCCAATTTGCAAATTAATTCTAATTCAGCAGTCTCTCGTTGGAGTCTGTTTTTGCAGTTTTTTTGTTATAATATTGCAACTTTTAGGTCTGTAATCGAGTGACCAGGGAGATTGAAGTGTTCTCCAACTGGTTTTTGAATGTTATAGTTCTTGACGTCTGACTTGTGTCCATTTATTCTTTTACATAGAGACTGTCCGGTTTGGCCAATGTAGATGGCGGAGGGGCACTGCTGGCACATATCACATTGGTAGATGTGCAGGTGAACGAGCCTCTGATAGTGTGGCTGACATGATTAGGTCCTATGACTCAAGTGTATCCAATGCAGGGATGCCTGCCTTAGTCTGTAAAAACCCTGATACAAGTGCTCTGAGAGAGGTGAAGTGCTCAGTGAATCTCAGTGGGGAGTTAACTGCAAGACCTACTCTTCTGAAGGCCACACCGCCACTACTCTGGGAGAGGACTGTGTGTGTGTGGAAAGAGGAGGAGGAGCACAGCAGAGCTGGCCCACTCCTGCTACTGGGTTAAGTACAGAGGAGGGCCCCCTGCTCCAACCCCAGCCTCTCATGGGAGGCCAGAGACCGCCCTGCTACTGCTTCTTGGATAGAAAAGGGGGCCCCCATGTTGCTGCCCCTGCGGGAGACTAGAAAGGGCACTGGCCACTACTGTTATGATAGATAATTATGCTATAATACCCCAGTTGGAAAGTTATGTATACAGCAATATCTAGGAACTTAGAGTATGCTACTTTCTGGAAGTGCTTGATATGAGAGAGCAGTATGTGGGGAGGAAGGAATCAAGCCAGAATATTCCAGTGTGTTGACTGGCTCTCTTTTTATGCTCACACACTGAATAGGGTGGCTGAAGTGAATCAAGTTCTGAAGAAAAAAAAAAAAAAACCCACACATAAAAGGTATGTTTTCAAAAATGCAATCAAAACTCTAGAGAAACAATAGATCAATATGTTGTGAAATGTGAAAATGGCTGCCTCGTGTGATCATGTTTTTTTTTATTTAAAGATTTGATAATTTGTGATAGTTTAGTAATCTGGTTGAAAGGTATTGGCGTTTGAATGAGAATGCTCAGAGAACCCACACTAATGCTACCACGAGAGTTATAGAAACGTGCAATGGTAGTGAACAAGCTCACATCCAAATGCAGAGCATAAGTGGAGCAGACAGATAATTTGCCAGGTAGCATAGAGACAGCATGAAAATTTGTGTAAAAGCAAATGCACAAATACAAATCAGAGACGACAAACAAAATGTAAAGGAAGAACTGTGGGTACTGTGGACAGAAACCAGAATAATGTCCTGCACAGGGGTTATAGGCAATAATTGTACCAAGAGAAATAATGTCAAGGTTTATAGAAAAGAAAAAAATAAAAAGGACCATAGCGAGGAAGCAATCAGTGACTCAGAGGATGAGAATTTGCACATGTATGACATCAGTGCAGTACCAAGCGGGAAAAATAAAATGATTTTGTAAAGCTCCAGCACCAGGTGCAAAGACAAGGCAGCAGCATACAAGCATACCAAATGCTAAATATATAGTGTGGGATGAGTAAATGTGTTAGGCTACATAAGAATTCCTCAGCATTATACAAGAGAATAAAGTGAAATTGAAACCACGCAAAGCAAATTAAAATTTTATAATGGCAATATCAAAGTAGAACAATGTAAATTAAAGAGCACCATCATGGAAAGTATACAGATTGAAATTTCAGATAAAAAAAAACAAACAAAACAGAAGCTACTGCTTTCAGCTAAAACAAATGAATTCACAAACCTAGTGACACTAAACCTAGGACAAACAATTCATGCAATAAAGACACAAGCAAAACTAAAAAACAAAAACTATATCCAGAGCAGGCAATGCACTGTGGCATCTCTGCAACAAAGGGCAAGTCTATACTACAAAATTAAGTCAATTTAAGTTACGTCGACATACAGCTACTTCAGTAGTAAAAATTGATTTTTCATGGCCACATTATGCTCCTTCTGTCAGCGGTACACATCCAACAATTTAATGGACAGTGTGGGGCGATGTGGGGCACTGACAGCCCGGAGCTTTGTGCTGTCAACCGGAAGAGTCAATGCAGTATCTACACTTGCACTACATCGACGCAATCACTACGCCTCTCGCAGATGTACAGTTATTAGGTTGGTGTAGAGGGCAACTTAAATTGGCAGGAGCAACATTGTAGTGTAGTCACTTACATAGTAAGATTGACGTAAGCTTTCTTATGTTGACCTAACTCTGTAGTTTAGGTCAGGCCAAAGCTGCCTAAAGATTACCAAGATGTTCTTGAAGGCCTGAGGTGCTTTGAGGCATGGTGCACCTGGAAATAGATAAAATAATTCAGTTGGTACAGCACCTGGTTCACAGATTAGCCATTGCATTAAGAGGAAAAAATGGGAGCAATAAAACAAATGTAAAAAGAAGGCATCATTGCTAAGTGACAAGCTGGATAAGCAGCATGGTAGCCATTGAAAAGCCAGGCATGTTGTGCATTGGCACAGACTCAAGCAATTTAAACAAAGCACTAACAGAGCTCTCTACAGATGCCTACATTTGAAGAAGCAAATGCAAAAATATTCTCAGTACTTATTGCCAAACACCAATATTGGCAAGTACTACTGGATAAGGAAAAACAGGTACCTAGCAGAGAAACACCAATGGTCACTGATGCCATTTTGGCTCAGTCCTGCAGCAGAATACCAGTGCCACTGCCCAGATGTACCAACATGACTTGCAGGGATCAGCATCATAGCGGATGACATTCTGATACATGGACACAGGGACAGCATGGCAGAAGCTGTGGCAAATCAGCACCACAACCTCATCTATACGCTAGAAGGAGCCAGGGAAGTAAGTCACAAATTAAAGAAACACAAGATGGAATTGTGATTGGCTGCAGGCAGGCCACTTGCTCACCTCCCACAGGTTATGACCGGACCCTGAAAAAGTAAAATAATACAGCACATACCCATACCTAAAGATATTATATATGTTCAGGGACTATTCGAATTTGTGAACTGACAAAATTTCTTCCACGCCTCTCTGATGTATGTGAATTCCTGAGGTGACTACTGGACAAAGATGCAGTATGGACATGGTTGCGTCAACATGATACAGCCATCACCTGTGTTAAGGATCTGGTGATCAACTATCCCATTCTAAAATATTGCAATGTAGAATGAAGAGGCAACCATTCAATATGATGCCACTGAGACAGAGCTTTGGGCATCACTCACACAAAAAGGGGAAGCTGGTAGCTTTTGTGTGTGTTCAAAACAGCAGTCGTGTAGAAAGTGATCATAAACCACTAGAGAACATTTTTAAAGAGCCACTGCTAGCAGGCCCCAAAACATCTTCAGATGCTAATGAAACTACAACATTACAACTTGTGTACGCTACAAGAAAGGAACTGAGATGTACATAGCTGACTTTTTACACAGGGCAACCTTGCAGCAGTTGAACAAGAATATGAAATCCACAGCTAGATAGAAATACAGAAAACACAGAAAGACCTAGCATCAGCCAAGCCAGTTAAGTACCAGTTTTCAAGGCAAGTCTGAAAAGAAACTGTAGTTAAACTATGCAACACAAATGTTTACAGCCATATCACACAATTACCATATCACACAATCACCATATCACAGGCAGTCAAATAGGAAAGTCAATCTCCAATGTAAAGAAAGCATATTGCAAGCCACTGCTGGAGAACCACTTGACAGGAGTCACTAGTAGCAGCCCCGTACAATACTTGATGTCAAGGAATATGTGAATCTTGATACCTATGGCTCCAGTTTTACTACAACCAGCAGAGGAGGAAGGAATGACAGACAAAAGGAAGAGAGAAAGACAAAGGCCAAAGCCCACAAGCTAAAGACCTTCCAGAACTACAAATAAGAAACATTGTCTAGACCAAATTATATCCTCAGGACAAATCATGCACTTAAAAGTAAGCTACGTATACAGAACAGATCAAACCTTGTTCATAAAACATAGGAATGGATGGGCATATATTTCACCAAAACAACAAATGCACTAACCAGCTATGGACAGAAGACACATATAGACTGAGGATGGGGAAATGTACAGTCAACTGAGACTTAATCAGCAGGACATGAAAGAAATAAAGGCTGACAAATGACCAATTTATAGCAGAACAGACTCTCAAAACACCACCAGAAGAACCGAGTGCAAGGGAGTCACCTGTTATGACAAGACAGACTTTCATTTGCAATAACATAATATTACCTGCAAGGTATATGCAAGAGTTTTATATAATAGTAAAGTATGGCAGAACAACCTTCCCAAAACCAGAGTTGCCAAGCAAATTAAGTTAGACATAATAAAACAAAGAACTGGTGTTAAATTACATATGTTACAGATTTTAAGGGAATACAATAATGTTATGTAAAAAGATTATGGTATTCATTTTTAATTTTGCTATCTCAAATAATTGTGACAAAAGGATTTTATGATAGCTTCCCAGTATTATGGGGCATCATATTACAATTATGAATAGGAGAATGTCTAGCAACTTGAACAACTCTGCTTTCAGAAAGTGCTTGATGAGAGTGCTATGTAGAGTTAGGAATGAAGCCTAAATATTGCACTGTCTTGTCTATCTTGTTATGCATGCATGCACACTGAGCAGCTACCACTCTTCGAGGCATGGCATAAGGATGGGGTTGGAGCCCCATATCATGCTGCACCTTAGCCACAGATTGTCTTAATCCAGATGTGTGGGAAAATACAATTTACTGAAGATGAGGCAGACAGCACCTGAGAGAGAGTGATTCCTAACTGCTAGTCCAAATAGATGGACTCTTACATCTGGTTGCTTGGGATGAGGTTAAGACACACACACACACACACACAGAATCAGAGTGGCCAGTGCTAGGTCAGGGTGATATAAAAGAAAAGACATGGCTGTTAGGTAAAAGTTGCAGCTGGAGTTCCGAACATGGGATTCATTGTTCCAGGCAAACAGGACTTGTGTCAATAAAAGAGTAGGAAGAGTATCCTGAGCTTCTGCCTCACTCTTTTCGCTCCTGATGAGAAATCAACTCAAAGAAGCCACAGTCCCTTGGGAGTTTAAATAAATGCATTACTGTCATTGCTGAAGACTTCAAACCTTTGTAAACCTGCAGATTCTCTTGTAAGTGCAGTTCCTTTTTCACCCTCCTCTAGTCCTTCCATGGGTGTTTGTTGTTAGGAATCGACATGTATTCTAATTGTTGAGTAATAGTACTGCAGTAAGATACAGTGGTGAGGAATTTGGAAAGGAAGGAGGGTCTGAGAGCAAGGATGTTGATGCAAGTAAGGCACAGGATGATGACTCAACATTTGGACTCAGTTCCTGGCTCTTCCATAAACTGTGTGACCTTGGCAAATCCGTTTAAGCTCTGTGTTACAGCCCCCCCATCTGTAAACTGAAGACAATACCTCCTTTTCCCTTGCCTGTCTTGTTTATTTAGATGGTAAACTGTTTGGAGTGAGGACAGTCTCTTACTATGTGTTTGAGCAGCACACAGCTTACTGGGGCTCTGATCTCAGGTGGGACCTACTGGCTTTATTGTAATACAAAATAATAAAGTAATAATAAAATTGCTATATCAGATGGCAGTTAAATAGGGCGGGATAGGGTGAGGGAACTGTTACCAACCAAGAATGACATCAGATGAATTCTGTATCCTAGCCTTGATTTTAAAAGCTAAATAAAAGATTTTCAAATGGTGATGGACTTTTACATGCAATTTCTTCATTGCTTAACCATTTCACTTAATTTAAAAAGGCAATTAAAAATTCTTTTGATCCACTATTGTCTTAGGCTTTATAAGAGAAATCAGTTGATAGTGTGGCAGTAAAGGCTTTATTGAAACAGAGCATGCTTTACAATGGTAGAAGCAGATGGTTTGCAAAGTTACTGAATGAGAACTGATTATTGATTTGCTATCCTCCTAACAACATCAGTGTCGAGTTATAATGTACTGTACGACTTGTTACCAAGTAAATAGCCATTTTTATATTACTTTCTTTCTTGTAAATTGGCTACTAGCAGGGAAAGTAAAATATATGGCTGTCTAATATCTTGAAGCAGAATACAAATTGCACTGGGGAAACACTAGTGAAGCACCACAGAATATTTGCTGATGTTTATAATTTTGGCTCTGTCAAAAAACTCCAGATCAAAAAGTTCACTATTCTCCTAATACCTGGTAGAGTCAGTACCCTGTTGTTTCCTCAGGTACTCTCAACACATTTAATATTCTGCTAAAATAACTGTATATGTTTCAAACAGAACTCAGGATAGATATTTTGTTTCAAGCAAAAGTGGAACATACAGAGATGTATAAGATTTAGACTGTTTTATTGGCTGATTTACTCTTAAGGTAAAAAAAGTAAAAAGGCTGATCTCCTAGAAAGTTAAAAAGCTTAACTATAGAGGAAGGATAGAGAGGAAGTGGTGTTCTAATACAAAAAGGCTAGAGTTACAAAGGGAAGGAAGTGCTTAACTGCCACTTTAGGCAACTAAATTCCAGAATCAGGCACCACTGTTATTCACATATCTCATCTCAGCTGCTGTTGAATTCTGTACATCTCAGCTGCTGTTGAATTCTGTAGACTAGTGGTTCTCAACCTATTTGCCACTGTGGGCCACATACGCTGCTCTCTATGTGTCATGTGGGCCACATCCACACAATATATAAACTGTATGGCCCTAAGGATGTCACATGGGCCATAGCTGTGTGGTGATTTGGTCGCAAGTGGCCTGCTGGCCACAAGTTGAGACCCACTGCTGTAGACTCACACAAGGTATGTCTACACTGCAATTAGACACCCATGGCTGGCCCATGCCAACTGACTTGGGATTGCGGGGATCAGGCCAAGGGGCTTTTTAAGATGTTCAAGCTCAGGCTACAGCCTGAGCTCTGGGACTCTCCCATCTTGCAGGATCCTAAAGCCCAGGCTGCAGCCCGAGCCTGAATGTCTACACCACAGTTGAATAGCCCCTTAGCCAGACCTAGCTGCAGGTTTTTAATCGCAGTGTAGACAGAAGTGCGTAAGTCTTTATGCTCTAGGTGGCACCTGTGTTTCAGCCTCTGAGCATGTGCACTACTGCTTCCCTCTATACATCTAAGCCCTAGTGCAATTCAGAAGCCAGGAGAAGGCAGATGTTCCTCTGCCTAATTTGCTGCAGGGCCCAATCCAGTGGGCATGTTCTGAGCACACCTAATGTCACACAAAACAGCTGGGAGGCAGAGGGAGGATAACCTTCCTTATAACTTTTAGCCCAGTGTTTAGTGTACTCTCACCTGGGATGGGGGTGACCCCCCATTTCAAGTCACCTCTCGGCCTGAGGGGGGAAAAAGATTTGAGCAGGAATCTGTCACCTCTTAGAGGACTGCCCTAATCACTGGGCTCTGAGGTATTTTGATGTGGGGCTCCTTCAGTCTCTCCTGTTGAAGCTATGGTACTGTGGATAAGTAATTAAAGAGCCATATGAAAAGACATTGTTCACTTGTGTCCAGTCTATTGAGATCCAGATTGCTCTGAATCAGCAACCTATCCTTTTCATTATTTATCATGCTCCTCATTTGTGTGTCATCTGCGAACTTTATCAGTGTTGATTTTATGTTTTAGCCCACGGAACATTTTTTTTGCTAAAATATAGGGCCAGATCATCAGCTAGTTTACAATGACATGGCTACATTGACATCAATGGAACTATATAATCAATTTCTAAACATAATAAATAATTTCCTAACCCAAAATTTTTTTTGCAGACAACATGGGGGAATTCTACCTTAGATCTTGTCCTAACAGATAAAGAGGCACTCATCACAGGAAAAAATTAGGTACAAGTGATCATGACTTGATCATATTTACAATATATAAGCAGAATAAAGTCCAGATCAGAGATAGATATATCTATATCTCTATATGCTTTACTAGTACCCATTTCACAAAGCTGAAAACAATTATGAGCCTAATCAGCTGGGGAAAAGAATTTAGGCATAAAAATGTGAATGATCATTGGGAATTATTTAAGCACATCTTAGTAGATGTCCAAAAAGTCACAATCAAGGAAGTTGTGATGGTTAAAAAACACCAACTCGGTTTAGAGGGTAAGTGAAGGCAGCTGTTTTATAAACAAATGGAAGAAATGGGATGTTGCTAGGAGTGACTATAAATCAGAAGTTAGGAATTGTAGAAAATTGAGAAAGGAAACAAAGGGACATAAGGAGAAACCTATGGCCAACAGAGTTAAGGACAAGGAGGAGTTTTTAAAATACATTAGGAACTAAAAGAATCCTGATAGTGGTATTGGTCCATTACTAGATCAAAGTGGTAGGATTAATCAATAACAAAGAAAAGGCAGAAGTGTTCAATAAATTTCTGTTCTGTATTTGGGGAAAAAACAAATGATATAGTCTTATCATATAGTGATTAGACTCTTTCCTTTCCACTAGTATTTCTGTAGGATGTTAAATAGAAGTTACTAAAGTTAGCCTTTTTTTAAAATCAGTAGAACCAGATAACTTGTATCCAAGGATTTTAAAAGAGCAGGCTGAGGAGCTTGAGGGAATATTAATGTTTCAATAAATCTCGGAGCACTGGGGAAGTTGCAGAACACAGCTAATGTTGTGCCAATTTTTTAAAAGGGTAAACACGATGCCAGGGTAATTACAGGCCTGTCAGCCTGACATCAATCCTGTGCAAGGCAATGGAGTGGCTAATGCAGGATAGGATAGTAAAGGATGGTAATGTAATTACTGGAGATCAAATCTAAGGATCCTCTCAAACTAACTTGATATTGATTTTTGATAAGATTACAAGTTTGGTTCAGAAAAGTAATAGTCTTGACATAATATATTAAGACTTTTATAAGGCATTTGTTGGTACTGCACAGCATTTTGAATAAAAACCTAGAGCAATATAAAATTAACACAGCACATTACATTAATTTTAAACTGGTTAATTATTAGATCTCAATTTGTAACTAGCTATTTAACATTTTTATCAATGACATAGAAGAAAAACAAAATAATCACAGATAATGTTTTCAGAGGACAAATATTGGGGGAGTGGTAAAAATGAAGAAGACAGGTCACTGAATCAAAGCAATCTGGATCGCTTGGCAAACTGGGCACTAACAATGTGCATTTTAATATGGCTAAATGTAAATGTATACATCTAAGAACAAAATCTTGGCCATACTTACAGGATGGGGACTATCATGGGAAGCAAGGACTCTGGAAAAAAAAAAGGAGGGTGTGATAGTGGATAATCAGCTGAACACTAGTTCCCTGTGTGATGCTGTACTAAACGAGCTAATCTAATTCTGGGATGCATAAACAGTAATCTTGAGTAGGAGTAGAGAGGATATTTTACCTCTATATTTGGCCCTAGTTCAACAGCTACTGGAATACTGTGTCCCGTTCTGGTGCCCACAATTCAAGAAGGATGCTGATAAATTGGAGAGGGTTCGAAGAAGAACCACAAAAATGATTAAAGAATTAGAAAACATGCCTTCTAGTGATAGTCTCAAGGAGCTCTATCAAGTATAGACTGCTTGATTACAGTCTATACATTTCTACATGGGGAATATTTAATAATGGGCTCCTCAGTCTAGCAAAGAATGGTATAACAATCCAATGGCTAGAAGTTGCAGCTGGACAAATTCAGACTGGAAATAATGAACACATTTTTAATGGTGGGAGTAATTAACCATTGGAACAATTGACCAAGGGTGATGGTGGATTCTCCATCACTGACAATATTTAAATAAAGATTGGATGTTTTTCTAAAAGATGTACACTAAGAATTATTTTGAGGAAGTTTTATGGCCTGTGATCTTGATATAGTAGGCATCACAGACATTTGGTGGAATGAGAATAACCAATGGGACACAAAAACAACGAGGAATCCGGTGGCACCTTAAAGACTAACAGATTTATTTGGGCATAAGCTTTCGTGGGTAAAATACCCACTTCTTGAACGCAGTGATACGAGCATACAATATATATCTAAGAATCACAGATTAGGTCACTCTAATGGGGGAGTGGCACTACACGTGAAAGAAAGCAAATAAATAAAATAAAAATCGTAAATGACAAACAGTACCACAGAACCTCTATATACAGAAATTCCATGCTTGAACAACAAGAGTATATCAGTATGAATATATTACTGACCACCTCACCATGATGGTGATGGTGATTGTGAAATGCTAAGGGAGATTTAACAGGCTACAAAACTAACACATGCAATAATAATAGGGTATTTCAACTATCATCATACTGACTGGGTATGTGTCACCTCAGGAAGGGATAAAATTTCTAGATGCTTGAAAGGATTGTTTCTTGGAACAGCTCATCCTGAAACCCACAAAGGAGGAGGCAATTCTTGATTTAGTCCTCAGTGGAGCACAGGAACTGGGACGAGAGGAGAATACAGGAGAACCACTCGGTAATAGCGGCCACAGTGAAATAAATTTAACAACCTTGTATGGGGTAAAAGGGCCAAGAAAACCCACCACCGTAGCACTTAACTTCAAAAAGAGGAATTACAGAAAAAACTAGGAAACTAGTTAAACAGAAATTAAAGCAGTCACAAAAGTGAAATACACATAAACTGCATGGAGACTATTCAAAAACACCATAATAGAGGCCCAAACTAAACGTATACCCCAAATAAAACAGAACAGTGGGAGGACCAAAAAAAAAAAGTGAGCAGCTACCATGGATTAACTGCCTCCTTTTTTATGCTGCTATTTAAGTAAAAAAGGCTTTTAAAAATTGGAAGTCAAATCCTAGTGAGGAAAATAGAAAGAGGCACAAATGAAGTGCCAAAGTATAATAAGGCAGGCCAAGAAAATATTTGAAGACACAAAAACTAACAAAAAAATTAAGTATATGAGAAGCAGGAAACCTGCCAAACAGTCAGTAGGATGATTCAGATACTACAGGAGCACTCAAGGAAGACAGGGCCATTATTGATAAGCTAACTGAATTATTTGCATTGGACTTTAGTGCAAAGGATGTGGAGGAGATCCCCACAACTGAGCCAGATGACAAATCTGAGGAACTGTCCAGGACTGAGGTGTCAGTGGCGGTGATTTTGGAACAAATGGATAAATTAAATGGTAATGAGTCACCAGGATGGTGTTCACCCCAGAATTCTGAAGGAACTCAGATATGAAATTGTAACCAGTTGCTGAAATCAGCCTCTGTACTAGATGCCTGTAGGGTAGCTAATGTAATGTGTATTTTTTTAAAAAAGGTTCCAGAGGGGATCCTGGCAAGTGCAGGACGGTAAGCCTCACTTCTGTACCTGGCAAATTGGTGAAGACTATAGTAAAGAACAGAATTATTAGACACAATGACTAACACAATATGTTGGGGAAGAGTCAACACTGCTTTTGTAAAGGGACATCATACCTCACCAATCTATTAGAATTCTTTGAGGGTGTCAACAAGCATGTAAACAAGTTTGATTCAGTGGATATAGTGTACTTACACTTTCAGAAAACCTATGAAAAAGTCACTCATCAAAGACTGTAAAGGAAGCACCCTTGGCATGAGAGGAAGATCCTCTCATGGATCAGAAACTGGTTAAGAGATAGGAAATAAAGGGTAGAAATCTATGATCAGTTTTCACAGTGGAGAGAGGAAAGTAGCAGGGTTCCCCAAGGAACTGTACTAGGACAAGTGCTGTTCAACATGTTAATAAATGATCTGGAAAAGGGGGTAAACAGTAAGGTGGCAAAATTTGCAGACAATATAAATTTAATCAAGATAGTTAAGTCCAAAGCGGAGTGTGAAGAGTTACAAAGAGTCACAAAACTGGCTGACTGAGCAAGAAAATGGCAGCTGAAATTCAATGTTAATAAGTGCAAGTAATGCACATTGGAAAACACAATCCCAGCTATACATAGAAAATTATGGGATCTAAATTGGCTGTTACCACTTGAGACAGATCTTGAAGTCACCATAGATAGTTCTCTGAAAACATCTTCTCAGGGTGCAGTGGTGGTCAAAAAAAGCTGGTCCATCAGTCTATGGAAAAAGTCAATAAGGAAGTGTGTTTTACTCCTTCACACAACACAAGAACTAGGTGGTCACCTGATGAAATTAATAGGCAGCAGGTTTAAAACAAACAATACACTTCACCCAATACACAATTATTGCCAGGGACTGTTATGAAGACCAAAAGTATAAGTGAGTTTAAAAAGAAATTGGAGCTATCCTCCAGGAATTTACCTATCAATGGCTATTAGCCAAGATGGTTAAAGATACAACCCCATCCTCTGGGTGCCCCTAAACCTCTGTCAGAAGCTGGGGCTGGATGACAGGGGATGGATCATTTTAAATTGCCATGTTCTGTTCACTCCCTCTGAAGCATCTGGCACTGGCCACTGTCAGAAGACAGGAAACTGAACTAGATGGACCATTGGTCTGATCCAGTATTGCTGTTCTTGTGTGTTATACAAGAGGCCATCATAATTGTCCCATCTGGCCTTGGACTATATGAAACATGAGCAGGCCCATGTCACTCCAGTACCACTGTAACCAGAATTTATATTATTCATATTCACTGTGCTTTTTGCTGTTTTAGTTTCACCAGAAGGGTATTCATGGGGTGCATGCCAAAAACATAGCTGGCTGCTCATCTTGTCCTGGATTAAGAGGAGGACTTTCCAGACTCCACACTGCTGACCCAAAACCACGGAATGGCTAAAATGTGTGATGCCTAAGCCCTTCTGCCATTTTCCTTGCTTTGATTTATACAGCTGTGCTTTGTCTCACGACTTTATATGTTGAACTTTCCCCCCCACCTTTTTTGTACCACCTGTACATTCACTAATAATAGCTGACCCATAACGTGGGAGGAAGAGATGATTGTCCTCTGTTTGAGGCTACAGATTGGGATGCAAGAGAGCTGAATTCAACTCCCAACTTGGTTGCAGCCTTCCCTTCTTCCTCAGAGACAATCCCCAAATCCTGGCTAGATATTCCACACTGATCTCTAAACTGCTTTTGTCTATTGAGACTCCTTTGAATTGCACAATCTAAGCAATGAGTGGTCACCTCTGAGTGGCTCAGCTGAGTCTTAAAGATCTCTGGGTTGAAGAAATCACACCTCAGGATCTGGGGGTGTTGCCATTCTGTGCTCTGAGTAGTCACTTCTATTTCCCCATGCCCACCTTTACCAGGGAGAAGCATAGATAAATCCTCTGAAACTACACACAGGACATAGGCCTCAAGTTATTTTACAGTATTCGGTCTACATGCAGCAAGCAAATCTTGTTTAATTAAACCATTGACACTCTGGGTTAGGAATTCATCGATCACTGTTGATTGCCATCCAGGCTGTGACCTACAGTGTCAAGAGGTTAATGGTTTGCTTTTTTTAATATAGGCAATTCAAAGTATTAGCGTACCACTGAATGGACTCTGGGGAGAAAAGAAAAATCTGTATTTGCAAAAGAAAAAAGATTCTGCCTTCTCATGATGCTAATTTAGGATGAGGGCCCAATGTCTTTTGATCTTGTTGAATAAAAGGTATTGCATAATTTCTTCTCTAATTAAAAAAGTGGTGTGTTTTTAATTACAGTTGGCTCAGAAAGGCCTGCTGACCTATACCCTACTCATATATTAGTCTGAGTGCATACAAGATATTAGAGTATAATATACGTACTGATTAGGTAATAACAGAGCAGGGAAAATAAAAGATTTTATGGGGAATTTAAATAGCAGTGGATTAAAGTTCAGGAGGTTTGAGGATTTAAGAAAAAGATTTCATCTGGTCATAGTAGATAGTGGCCATTCAACTCTCCTGTGTGAGATATGCTGAGCCTTGACTAATATAAGCACGTTTTTGGTATATGAACTTTTACACTTTTATCTTTCTTTTAATCAAACACTGTCACAAATTGCATCTATCCCTCTCCAAACTTGCTTTCCTTTCTCTGCTGATGGACATCCTGGGGTACTCCACTCACCGCTGGGCTGGTGACTACTCCTGGTCTGACCCAGTATGGCTGTTCTTATGTGTTATACAGGAAGCCATCATAATTGTCCCATATGGCCTTGTATTATATGAAACATCAGCAGGCCCATGTCACTCCAGTACGGGGTAAAAGTAAGTTAAAGGACTTACCGGTACGCCAGAGTCCTGAGCAGGGAGCATGTCCTCAACCAGAGAGGTGGGGCCTTTAAATACCTGAGCCCTTTAAAAATCAAGATTTAAAGGTCCAGGGGCTCCGGTTGCGGCTGGGAGCCCCAGGGTCTTTAAATCACCCCTGGCGCTCCCAGCTGCAGAGGCGGCTGGGAGCCCCAGGGTGATTTAAAGGGCCCAGGGCTCCGTTGCCGCTACCACAGTGGAGCTCCGGGCCCTTTAAATCGTCAACGGAGCCCTGCCGCTGCTACCCCAGGGCTCCGGCAGCAGGGCTTGGGCAGTGATTTAAAAGGCCCAGGGCTCCGGCCGCTGCAGAGAGCCCCACACTCTTTAAATCGCCAGCCTAGGGAAGTCAGTGTTTTCCAGCACAGCATACTGGCTCTTGCCGGTACACCGGACCGGACCAGCTTACTTTCACCTCTGTTCCAGTACCACTGTTCCCCTACCAGCCTCTGAGGGAGTGGTACCATGGGGCAGCAAGAGAGAAGACTGGGGGAATTAGTTCTCAAGGCCTAAACCCCCTTCCTTGGTTTGCACAGCATTACTCCTCCTCTCACTTCAGGACCCGTAGCATCCTCTCCATGACTCAGCCCTCCAGCCAGATTGTATTCTCTCCTTCTGGGGTAGTAAAGTCCCTTCTCTCTAGCAGTCCTAGGCAGTCTTCCCTCTCACATGGTACCACTCCCTCAGGGGCTGGTAGGGGAACTTGGACCCACCCTTTTCTCCAGGTTCCAGTGCAGGGACCCTCAACTCAGAAGTTTTGGGCTTTCCTTTCTCAACCCTCACTGCTCCTGCTGTGACTGCTTCCTACTCTCTGGCTCCTCTTCTCTCTCTGGATGCACCACTCCAAAACCCTCTTCCCAGGGAGTGAGTGTTGCCTGTTTTCCTGCAGCCTTCCCCAGCAGCACCCTTCTGTGACAAGCTATTTTGCTTTATACAGGCCCCGCCTGTTCCTGCACAGCTGAATCTGCTTCCCATTAGTTCCCTTCTCCCAGGCTCTCCTCCCTCCAGGTGCGGCCTGTGGAGTTAATTGGCCTATCTGGTCACCTTAAACATCAGTTGTAGGTAGGATGGGAACCCCATCACAATGGACTTATAAGTGGGAAATATAATTTAACTGATATAGACTGCATATTCTATATTTCACAATGGTGACATAGCTAAATTCAATTATGCAGTGGAATATAGCACATGCCATCTCATCAGAGTGCGCCTTGCCAACAGCAAAGTCCATTTGGTTTTCCTGTTGCTGCAGGTCCTACAGTGATTGGGGTGGGAGTGGGGGTGGGGGAGGGGAACAAAAGCTAGTGCATGTGTCAACACTGTAAAAATACTTTGGCTCAGATCCTCAAAGATATTTCGGCAGCTTTTGTGCATACAAGCCATGTCTCTGTTACCATTGTTATTAATTTGGAGTGTGCATGTTTATAGAAGTGGTGTTAATTAGCATGCTGCTGAGAAAAATCTTCTCTTGTACAGATAGCACTTTGATAAAGCCCAATGCAATTACAAAAAATTTTTAAGTGGCTCTTTTTTAAGCCATGCTTTTTCCAAAAAAATAAAAAGGGTATTGGGATTTATTTTTAAAGCACATCTGACTTCTTATAAATATATCAAAACTGCTTTAAAATATATTTTGGCTTTTGGAGTTTTGTTTTGCACAAATCCTTCTAGACTTATTAGCCAACCCACCTCTTTCAGGCCTAGGAAGGAACTAGAGGGCATAGTAGGAATCCTTCAGGGCTACACATTTCTTTATAATATCCTGGCACTGGATGCATTAAAAAAAACTTGACAAGAAAAGCCTCCCAAAACTTCAACCTTTAGGTATAGATACAGACATGATAATGTGTTGATTTGTGAGAACTAGACTGGCTGGAGTATAATATACATCAGGGGTCGGCAACATTCGGCATGCGGCTCACCAGGGTAAGCACCCTGGCGGGTCAGGCCAGTTTTATTTACCTGCTGACGCGGCAGGTTCGGCCAATCATGGCCTCCACTGGCCGCGGTTCGCCGTCCCGGGCCAATGGGGGCGGCAAGAAGTGGCGCGGGCGAGCGATGTGCATAAAAGATGTCAGGGAAAATGCTAATAAAAATTGGTACTGGAGCAGGTTATGGTACACAATATCAATTTATGTAACCCACTTCATATGGTTGGTTGGTTACTGTGACGGAAAGGTTGCAGGCTGAAAAACAGCTCTGAAAGCATTTGGAGGCTAACCTGGGGTTCCTTTGAATATTAACCTCTTGCATTTTCTGTGCATTGCCTTTGGGCACCTTCGAGGTATTTATGTTAAAAAAAATGCCTGGGGGTCCAACCCAAATCCTTGGGCCTCGAATGACAGTCAACTAGTAGTTGGTAGGCACCATACATTTTGTAAAAAATAATTTCTCTTAGTTGTCTCCAGTAGCAAGGGTTAGTAGGGAAGTAATACAAAGGTGGTGGGAAACTGCACAATATTAAACAAGGAAAAAACGAATATGTGATTCTTTAGTGGTATAAAACATTTCCACTATGTTTTTAAATGTAGGTTGTCAGTTTGTCCAAGGGAAAATATTTCAGATTGTCAATAAACAAACAAAAATCCTACGAAAAATTAAGAAACTCTCAATATGGATAGAATGTATCTCCCAGTCCTTCAGTATAATCATTGAGAAGTAACACTAGAAAATTGCAGGCTGCCTACTTGTAATCCAGCCTTCTACAGCATCCTCTCCTTTGAGAGATGTGGAGTTGCTCAGGCATTTAGGTAATTCATCTGAATGAGCTCGTACCCTTATAGTAGTCCCCACATATATGTGCATCCCCTCCTCCCCCTCCCCCACCTCCAATTGGGGCCACAAAGGCTGTAAGTCTGTTATATTGCTCCAGTGGGAGAAGAGACTGACAAGTCGTCGTCTTCTTCTTCTTCATTTGTAAGAAAGTAAAACACATTTTACCTTGTAAGAAAGAACTGGGAAGAGGACACAG
This sequence comes from Trachemys scripta elegans, assembly GCF_013100865.1. NCBI lineage: Eukaryota > Metazoa > Chordata > Testudines > Emydidae > Trachemys > Trachemys scripta. The sequence goes on from NC_048301.1 coordinate 85,149,072, forward strand.
AGGCTTTCGTCTCTCTCCCAATTGCTGTGGGCTTGGATACATTCAGCCTGCTGTCAAAGCTTTTGGGGAGGGATAGCTCAGTGGTTTGAGTATTGGCCTGCTAAACCTAGCATTGTGAGTTCAATCCTTGAGAGGGCCATATAGGGAACTGGGGTAAAAAAAAAAATTTGTCTGGGAATTGGTCCTGCTTTGAGCAGGGGGTTGGACTAGATGACCTCTTGAGGTCCCTTCCAACCCTGATATTCTATGATTCATGGTTGAACTGCCAGCCATGTAGATTGCCTCAGGCCATGCAACTACCTTGAACATCTTCTCAGTTAGCCACGGAGGAACCAATGATGCCACAGGGACATGAGAGATAAACTGCATAGTCCTTCTCCTGATGTTACCTCCAAAACCACAATTGTATGTGAGGAGAAAGGACAAAAGTCACAGACTATGATGCCAGGAAAGTGGGCAGCCACATAATTCAACCAAAGCAGGGGGAGCTTCATCTGCAGCTTGGGAGCCTAGTTGGACCATGAAGCTTTTCTGGGCTCCACAACATGAAAGCTATTTGCCCAGGATTGGGCTGAATAATATCTGACAATATATTAATCTCTCTCTCACCTATTAGGTGGCTGTCCCCACACGAGACATGCAACTATTCTAATACAATGCATTTTTACTAAGGATTTTTAAAAGCTATTCCATTATCTGTAATGTAGTTATAAAATTATGATATTCTACATCCTAAAACATGATACGGTTGTGATCATTTTAATTTACGTTTTCTTAAACATACAGATTAAATCTGGCCACAACTGAGATATCCACTGCCCAGAGGTGCTCCTAAAATATCTGTGGATTACCAAATCTGCTTGATACGTGATGGAAGTCAGAGATAGGTATTGGGTACCTGAACTAATTACCTCAGAAGGGCTGCCTGAGGCTGGATCAAGCCTAATCTGATTAGCATTCAAGGCCAGTGCTAGGAAATGATGAAGAACTGAAACAAACAAGAGCAGCAGAGATGAAAGGAAAGCAGCCAGAGAGAAAATGCTTTCTACCTGCCCTTTGGACTTTCTCTCTAATGAATCCCCTTTCCAATCCACTTTATTTAAAGCAACTGGCTTGCAGCATGTTCAGGAGATGGGTCCATAGTGACATTTATAGCTGTGCATATCAGACAAATAGGCTTGAGTTTCTATGTTATCTAGCTAAATCACTCAGCTGCCAGTCATGCCATGGACAAATCCTCATCATCTTCCAGATCCTGACCCATCCTCTTGGGAATGAATGGAGGAGTTTGTAGTAGTTTTGACAAAGTAAGGACTAAGATCATAATCTGTTTGTGCTGTAGTTGTAGAAAGTTTAACAAAGAAGATTCAGAATGCCAATTCCTTGGCTGGTGTCTATCAATATAATTCTGTTGAAGTCAATATATGTATACCAACTGAGGATGTGGCACTAGATTTTTTGATATATATATAGCCACATCAAGCACTTTGTTAATAGAAACCTGGTGCTTTGTTGTTTCCTAAATATGGATGTGTAAAGTGTTGGGTCATTAGTGAATTAGAATGTGACTTTTTCACTGACTAGCTATGATACTTTGTGGAGCTCATGAAAACAATCCGGACTTTCCATGGGCAACAAGAGACCTATACTGCATACAAACTGATTATTATTAATTTATTTTTTAAAAATAAAATAAAGGCTTTCTGTGATTTGGGTCTAGTTTAACACATTTCTTTTTCTTAGTTTATTTGCTTAGTAGCTTTGCAGGAAGTCAGTGATTGAATTTATGTATATCTGATTTAACCAAAGAGTTATTCTTCATTTTGGATTTTCAGAATTAATTGGATTTAAAAATCAGATGTAAAAAGTGACTTCTGAGGGAAAAAATACCCCCAAGCATGAAGAGACTGCCAAATATATTTTTTTAAATTTCACCCCTCCTCCCCCAGCCTTTCCCTAAAATGGCAGTGGTGATTTCTAACTTTATGATGTGAAAAAGATACACTCGGAAAGGTTTGCTAGAATATATACAGAGATGTGAAATCCACATATCAACTATATTAAAAAAAATAGAAAGAGACACATTTTCCCCCAGTCAGATCTGTGTCTTAACACCTGCTCATAAAAGCCTGGCAATTAGATCTGTGTAGAGGGAAATCTGTGGAGTTCCATATGGATACAAGGACTGGCTGGAGTGTATCCAGTCACAGGATCAGGACTGAAATTTGCAAATGTGAAATTTGGATAAGGATCTAGAATTGGATTCACACATCTTCAAAGGTCAGGCAAAGTTAGAGTTGGTTCCCAATTCTGGCCTGTCTCTGCCTACAAACAGCATAAACCATGTTAATACACTGGTAGTAATTTCTGACCCATAATGAAATAGTAAAAAGTCCTGATTAGACTCCAGAGTAGCTATATTAAAAAACACCATATGTCAATAGTCTACATTATATATTTAATGCTTTTCACACTTGGTTTTTAAAGGGTTGGATATACAAGCCCAGAAATTTCTCTTCATGGCAAATAGCCCTCACACGCACCAATATGGTAAGAGGAAAGGACCAGTCCCTGCCTCCACTCCCAACAGATCTTTTGTTGGGAAACTTCATAAACAGCTTAAGCAGACCAAATGCAGGAAAGTCCCCCTTCATCAAGCAGCAAAACCACAGGCAAACTTTCAGGGTAGAAACATTCCTACTCCCCAGCTACAGGATGGAGTAGAGGAGAGGAGAGGAGGGAGCATTAGATCTAGGGCCAGGTATTGCTCTCCTCACCTGAACAATTCTATGTCAGAGCTTCCTGGATATAGGTATTTTTGCCCTTTCAAATCACAAAGGACAAACAGGCCCGTCAACAAGTCAGTTATCTATGGCTTTACGGGGCTTTCATGACCTGGAATGCTGTGGATATTATATGCAAGATCAGGTCTGTCTTTCTGTATATAAGGCAGGATGAATTTACAGCTGGTGGAGAATGAAGTAGAGATTTATAGCTAGATAACCCAAGAAGTACAATGATAGAAGGTGGGAGAATTAAAAAAAATTCCAACAAAATGCATGTGCTTGAGGGGCTTTGGCAAGGAGTACAACTACAAAGATAAGAGGAGACCGAAGGAATAACAGCTACTGACGCTGAATGTCTATGATCATCTTTCCCATCAATTATTCAGATAAGAACGATCTACATTAAAATTAATCATTAAATTCTGAATTGCCTCTTTACATCAATAATGAAACAGCTGCACCAAATACAAACAGACAAAGGGACTAGAGTAAGAAATCATTCCTTAACACACAAAGAGAGAAGTAATATTTTAATGAAACACTATGAGGCTAATGGTGGGTTCTTGTCAGTGACCTAGAATAGGGAGCTTTATATGCTGAACATGAAACTTTCTGTTTAATCTGTGGCATTTGAAGTTGGAACATGAAAAGTTTTGGAGTGGATTCACTTATGTTCCATCTAGCAAAATGTTTTGAGTAACTTAAGCAGTAAGTGGAACATTTTCTTATTCATGTTATGGAAAGTAAGCAATGCCCTCTATCCATGTGTCTCCAGAAATGTGACAAATGGGATAAGGGGACATGGGCAGATTTGTCTAAAAAAGGGTATGGAAAATGCAGAAAGTGAGGCTGGACTTATTGAAAATGAGCAAGTTACATTTACACTTTTTTACAAGGTCCATGTAACTGTGGAAAAATAGGACATGGAATACTATGAAATGTTCCCATTTTTTTGGTTGAAATTCAACATTGTAAGGAAAAATTTCCAACTTTAAAATATTTTTGACCCGCTCTGTTGATATTTCAAGTTGACATTGTCCCTTTAAAACATCTTTTCTTTTGCAAGTTTGACACTTTTCATAATTACAAATTTCTGTTGCCAGATCTCTCAGTTTTATTGCAAGTCTCACAATGTTTAATGTGTTCCTTAAAGCCCCAGCTGCTGTAATCATAATAGTTCATGAGAATTGAAGATTTTATTATTAGGTAAAAGTTCTCTGGTGGCAAAGAAAAGCTTAAAAACATGAAGCAAGTGCACCCTAAACACTCCAACACCAGTTGGGAAATAAGAACCATCCAACGTTTTTTATTTTTAAAAAAATCTTGTGATTTTCAGGGTGAATATCATGATTCTTTAACATTTGGGGTTGTAAAAGTTACTAGTGACCCCCCTTAATAAAGCAGTCATTATGTCAGCCAGCGGCCATTATGGAGAAGCAAACACCTTAAGGACACAGTAGCCTAAATTTTTCAACTGTCTTCCCTTCGAGGCCTTAAAGTAGTTAAAGCTGGTCCCAAGCCGGTTTTCACTGACCAGATAGCAAAAGCACGGGTCTGACAACCACCAATCAAGTGTTAACACTGCAAGGACCTTTGTCTAAATGTGTATAAAAAATCTGTAAAATGTGTGTAAAACAGAGTTTTTGTACCAAAGTGCAAAGCTCTCCTTTCTTCTGCAGAATAAAGCAACCCCTCCTTATCCCTGTCTGGCTGTTATTGGCTCTCAGCTAGGTGGACCCAATATTTCGGTAACAGGGTTGGCAGTATTGAAAACTGAATCAGATGCACCACTGGCCAAAAGAAAACAAACAATATCTCATGCATAGTAGTGAACACTGATAACAAGGTTGACCCTCTTCTTTTTTTTTTTTTTAAATACATCCCAGTGCATCTTTTCCTTACAGGAATCTCACATATAACCTCGTGGGTCACACAGCATCCTACATTTGAAAATGGAAGACACTAAATAAATGCTAAGTATTATTATTATGACAAAATAACCTACAGAATATGCACAATACTTCTAATCAACAGCAATATCCAAAGTTAAAGCAAGCATTTGGCAAGGACACTGAACAAAAAGCACATTGATACATTGTGCTAAGTTCTATTTTAAACTTGGAAGTAAACATACTACAGAATATTGGGCCAGATCTCCAGCGGCAATGTATGGTGCGCTGCTGCCACAAAACCTGTCTTAATGGCCCAGAGAAGACCACCCCAAGTGCAAGGGTGATCCTGAAGGGGTTGACAAGAAATGTAGTGGCTAGTATGCCACACATCTTCCTTGCTGCCAGCTTAGCAGGGAAAGTGAGGCCTGGTTAGAGAGAGAACAGCACAGATAGCCCCTGTACTACAGGAAAGACTTGAAAATCTTTTCCTCCCCCATGCCAGTGCAGGCTATTCTAGTGGTTGTTACAGGCCAGTGCAAGCTGTCAAGCTGCTCTAACAAACACAGTGTAAAACGGAATCCGTAATCAGAGCAGCACCAACATCAGGGCAGTCCCCGGGAGATCTTTACTCTCTACACCACTTCCTGAGTTGTACCAAACGATCTGCCCCTTGTTTTGATGCTGATTCTATTTTAGTAATCAGTTTCTCATGATGTTTTTCACCTTTACACAGAGCTTGCATATTTAATTTTTTTCTACCTACATTGAATAAAGCAAAGGCAATTCCTCAGTTCCGAAGAGAACTGCATTTATTTTGTTTGCAACCTATGATTCCATGATGACCATTCATTTCATAGTTAAGACCTATTTTCCATCATTTTATTCTGAAATGTGACGTTTTATCCACTTCTTTCTCAGCTAGTAGTTTAGCCCCTGCACTTTCCTTGATGAAAATTCATTTTGGGCTAAATTCTGGGAATTCAGCACACAACGGGTTGGGCAGTGGGGAAACAGAAGTTCTGTGCCTAGATGCTATGGTGATTGGCACCACATACCCATGTGGTCTATCAGTCTATGGAATGTATGTCTACCCAGCAAAGAAAAACCTGTGACTGGCCCATGCCAGCCGACTTGGGCTCAAACAAACTTTTGGCTCAAGGGTTGTTTCATTGCTGTGTAGACTTCTGGGCTTAGGCTGGAGCAGAAGCTTTGGGACCCTCCTACCCCACAAGGTCCTAAAGCCCAGGCTGCAGCCTGAGCCTGGAAGTCTACACAGCAATGAAACAGCCCTGCAGCCCGAGCCTTGCAAACCTGAGTCAGCTGACGTGGGACAGCCGCAGGTGTCTAATTGCTGTGTAGACATACCCGATAAGGCCTCAGGTTGTGTTGTGGGGTGGAGTGAAAGCATGCTGAGCATTACCTTGTGCAACTCACTCCCTCTACTGTCCTTGAGCCCCTGGAGTATGTGGTCTGGAAAGGCAAGCACTTTGCAACACTTTCTTGGTCCCACCCCTTCTGATGCAAGGAGTGCCAGTGGGTACCTCAGACATCCAAATAACCTAGCAACCAAAGGAGGTCAGTAGTCTAACTGCCTCCTGCATGATATTTATCCCACACTGAGCTCCCTCACAGAAGCAGTCACAATTTAGCCTTTGGAGTCTTATTAAAGAACAATGAGGTTTTCTTTAGTCCATTTCACTGGGAGTTTTATTTTGAGGAACATTAAGTTTAGAAAGTAATCAGCCCACAGTTTTATCACTAGTGTTAAGTCTTGATAGCACTGTCATCCACACAGTGAATTATTTTATCACCACAGGTAGATGTTAAACAGAGAGTTGTTGGGCCAAGTGGTTATTCCGTTAAAAAGATATCAGTAAGAGAAAGCCAATAAGTAAATATACAATTTAGGTACATAAATACAGATTGTTCTAAATACTCCACATATCTGCAAAGAATCATTGGAACTAATTAGAAAACCTTCAGTTATGCTTACAGTGGTAAGAAAGTGAAATCAGATTTAATTATACAAGGTCCCAATAGTGCCAAAGGTGTTATAAAGAAAATCTTTATTAAGGCAATCACTATACACATCTGATCCTTGCTATTATTAGTATGTTCAGTTACACATTTTCTTTATATTACAGGAATTTTAATGATGGTATTTATATGGCTAATTAGAAGGAAGTAACACAGCAGTCACTGTGATAAATTATCAAAAGAGATGAAAAAGTAGCATCCGTTTCTGCAAAGACAAGTTGCTTGTACATTTTATTTGCATTTCCAAAATGAACTGTGGCTTAAAATCTTAGTGTTTAATCCTTTATCTCCCTGGTTTGCACCTGTAGTCAGGTAGCTGAAGTGCAAGTACCTGGATTGGCATCTGCAGTTAAATTAGGGGCACAAAAACATGGGTGCATTGTGTAACTGCAAAAGGGAAGCAGAACTTTTTTAAATGTAGGCATTGTGTTTTCATGAAATGAGTCTCATGTAGGTTAAAATAACACCACCTGCCCACATCAATTGTCAGTGATGGATCGGGGGGGAGGGGGGCCATTCCAAAGTTATACTGTACATAGATAGCAGTCTAATACTATGGAATAGCTCTATTAATATCAATATATTTAGTTGTGGGTTTTTGTTTGGCCCACTATTGATGTTAAAACTAGTTGGCAAAATTTGGAACACGATCTGTATTGGGACTTTCACAAAGTGTAGAGTTGGAACTGGGGTTTTTGACAGGCTTATCTCTGGATTTTATTACATGGACTTTGAAATTACTGGTGCACTGATGCCACAGCTGTATGCGAAGTAGAACTAGAGGAAAAAGGTGTCTGGTTTCTGGAGGAACCTGGTTTGGTGTGTCAATAGAGATTCAGAAAGAGAAGCAAGAGCATAAACTGCTTGCACTCAATTGCTAGAGTCCCAGCACACAACTCTTCTGACACCCAGATAAAGGTGGTGGGGGGGGAGAAACTCAAGGGCTGATGGCAGAAAACAAAGGCCAGTATAGACAGGATGAAACATAACACATTCCTCCAAGCCTATGCTGAAGCTGTATTACAAGCCAAGAGAACCTTTCTATCAGCCTTCACTGATGCCACTCCCACACCAAGGAGTTATTTAAGGTGGTAATCTCTTCATCGATCTCGGTGCCTACAAGCTGCATCAGAACTGAGAACCAAGCACTGTGAAGAACTATCATCCTACTTCACTGAAAAGCTCACGCATATTTGGGAAGGCTTCCCAAACAACCTGAATCTGCCCTCACCTGCACCCTCAACTCATAGCCTGCCAGCATTCCCAGATGTCAGTGTAGTCACTCATCAAGAAGTTTTGTGACTCCTTTCGGGTGTCCAGCTCATGACTTATGAATCCAACCCATGTCCTTCCTGACTGGTGAAAGAAAGTCATGAGCAATTGGTGTCACTCAAACAAAATAGCCAATGCCTCATTTAGAAAAGGACTCTTCCTTTGTTTCATGCTTGAAAGAGAAATCTGACCAGCACTGAAGAAACTCACCCTGGACATGTTGGTTCTAGCCAGCTATTGCCCAGCTTCAAACCTTCTGTTCCTGAGCAAGCTCATAGAGAAGCTAGTCAAAGGCCAAGTGCGAGCTCATCTCATGGAAGCGAATATTCTAGACCTGACAATCTGGATTCAGGACAGGACATGAAACTGAAACAATTTTAATAGCACTGATCCTCCTGGACTTCTCTGCAGCATTTGAATGGTCAACCATAAGATACAGTTTTCACACTTGAAAGAGGTAGCCAGAGGCTCTGACATGGTTTGATTCTTCCTGAAGGGATTCACTCAAAGCGTAGTAATGGGAAATTCTATCTCCACCACTAGACACTCATTTGTGGAGTGCCACAGGGATCAATTCTCTCACCATTCCTAGTCAACATCTACATGCAGCCACTAGGTGAGCTGGTCAGACAACGTGGACTCAAGTGTGAGCAATATGTAGATGATACACAGTTTTACCTTCCTTCACCACATACGACCACATTGCTACCACCAAGATGGCCCTGGGCTTGGATGAGATCCAGTCACGGATGTAGAACAGCGGGTTGCCTCCAGCATGTGGGAAACTCCAACTAGCACAGAATGCTGCAGTGCATCTCCTGAACAACACTGGCTATTGCTAGCTCATCCAACCTGTCCTCTGCTCCCTACATTCCCTGGAAGGCCATATCAAATCAAGTTCCAGGTTTTGGTCCTTATTTTCAAGGCATTCCATGGCCTGGGCCCAGTGTACCTAAAAGGTAACTTAAAGCTCTGGGATGCAGATTGCAGCTGACAACTTCGCTCCTCTGGCACAATGGAACTTTAGAAATAAGGGAAAATTCATTTGTGCAGGAGACTGAACTTTCTTGGGGGTCTGTCTGAGACCGTGGAATGAACTTCCCCAGGAACTAATAACTATCATTAACCTCACTACCATCCAATCCAAATACAAAGGGCAATTGTTTGACCTTGCTGTCTCTAACATACATATATAAAACTTTTAAGACAAGACACTCTGCTGTACACTTCTGCCTTTGGAGAGAGGATAAGAGAATAAACAACACATGACAGATATTAGTCATGTTGCTTGCTTCACTACTGGAAGGTGTTCACACTACAGTGGTGAACCTAAATAAAATAGAATAACATGTAACGGTGGTCACTCAGCATATTTAATAAAGATTTCTGTCCTATAACTGTGCCTGCCTGCTGCTTTCCTTTTAGCTAATGAAACAGACACTTAAGTTCCAGGTCTTGTCCTATCTTTAGTTTTCCTTTGCTCTTGGCCCTTTGCAATGCACTCATTGCTATGAAAACCAAGATGCCATTGGTGTGAGATGGGAGAAATGCCCACAACTGCAGTGATCTCTGCTCCATTGGAAGTCTACAGCAAGGCTGAGAGCCATATATATGCTCACAGGCTGTCTTTTCTGTTCTTTGGGAGTCAGAAATAAGGCAGGCCTGAAGAATCTGAGCTCAGCACATCCTCAGTGCAGAGCTCTACCTCCATCACAGAAGATGCACAGGGAGCCCAAGGAGGGCCTAGGGGAGGCTGTGGCAGAGTGTAATTCAAAGCATCTATGTATTCTTCTCTACATCAACTCATCGATGGCAAATTTTGAAGCAACATCTGGGAACATCCTCGCTGACGCTGAAACCACTGAGTGCCACACGATGGGCAAGTCGAGTGGAGGCAATAAAGCCTATCAAACACCAAATTGGGAAGATAGATGATGCCATAGTTGTCAATATGGAGGATAATGCTATGACAGGAACTGTTTGTGGGAGAATAGTGGCAGAGGGAATTGGAATCACCAGAAACATACATAACGTCAAATTTCTGTGTGGCTTAGTGTTGTGGCATGACATACTGTTTGAAATAAATGTTGTAAGCAAGAGACTCCAAAGGTGTTGACCTTGATATATCTGGATCAATGGAACAACTGGACAAAGCAAAGTCATACCTACAGTCTTACCGGTCAGATGAGGGATTTCAAAATGTTCTGAAAGGTGCACAGAAATTGGCAGAGGAACTTCACACTGAAGCTATTTTCCCACCAACTCAAGAGTCACCAAAGAAAAAGACATTTTGATTACGAGGCACGGGATAATCCCCTAAGAGACCCCAAACAGCAATTCAAAGTTGAATTCTTTAACCAGATGCTAGATTGTCCTTCTGCCTTGCTTTGCATCAGTGAAGTTACTCCTATTCTGATTACATCATTATGAAACTGAACTTGGGCCCTCATGTTTTATTATCTATGGATTTCAACTTAAGTTGTGAAGTCCAGTTGTATTTTAAACTATTCAAGACTGAAATGATCTTTTTACATTTGTTTACATTAATAACTTTTTCATTGCCACTCTAGTAATTTTGACCTTACTGTGAATTGTGAAGGAACTATTTACATTCAAAATAGCTGTGTACAAATGCCAGATTTTTCTTGATTAATGTAGCTATCTATTGGCATTTATAAAGCACTTATCATAAAACTGAGGAGCTGACATTATCTAAGCACTGATATAAAAATATCACTCCACACTACAAAAAGAATACTGAATTGCCACTTAGATACATTTATTTCACAAAGTACTTTGTCATCCGTTAAATCCCCAATCCACTTATTATTAGAAACAGTCCCTAACCAAAATCCCAGGCTCAAACAGATCCAGACTTGAGATCCATATTCATATCCAACTTTTGCAGCTGGCAATTATCCCAACAGTGGGCCAAAACATATTCCTGGTGCCCTTCAAACTTTGAGAATTTTGGGTTTTAGATCAATCTTCCAAAGGGTGGCTTGAGTTCTTGTCTAGTCACTACTCTAATTTTCCCCTGTGCTCTTAAATAGCAATGCCACCTTATAGCTGCTCAACTAGCTGAGCATTATTCTCTATGGATGGTGTTGCACTGCTTATGGCTGTCACTGAGGTGGAACAAAACAGTGTCTTTGCTGCAAGAAATACAAATCTCTCTTGGAGTGGAGGGGGGAGGATGGAGGGGTAAAGTAATTTAGATTACATTCCCCAGCATTCTGGAGCTTTCTTATGAAGAGGCAGAGGCATAGGCATGTCAGTGGTGGGTGATGTGAGTCCTAAATATATGTGAAATTTGTAAAGCACTTGGGGATCTGTAGAGATGAAAGTCAATTTTGACTGTGAATGTGAGTTGTTATTCCTTTGGCTTTGTAGGAATTCACTGCTTTTCTATAAAACGTTGACCCATTTCTCCAGGTCAAGGACTCGTACACTTTCTACAGAAATTATAAATTGTTTCTTTTTCTTCCTTTGCAAGGAAATATTATTGGTATTTAACTTAATGTTACTGCTGTGACACTGGGTTGTTTTTCATTTTGCTTCGAAAACCCATTTCAGAACAAAAATAGTGGTCTTGAGCTGTGCTTGTGAGGGGCCACCTCCCAAAGGGAATGGTAAAGGAGCTGAAGACAAAAGGAGAATTGCATTTCAGTCTTTGTGACCTTGTTGTGTTGATAAATGTCTGAACCAAGGATGTGTGGCTTTCAGTTTTCCTTGATGGTTCAAGCAAGGCTGACAACTCTCTGTCAGACATTTCATAGCCTGCTAATAGTAATAACCTTCCCTTCAGGCTGCCAATATTGCCACAAGGAGGTGCTCTTTTTCAAGGTGTTGTAGGTTCCCTTTCTGCCAGAAATACAAATAGATATATTTCTTTTGAGGATATGTGCAGTAGTTGGAACATGCATCATCTCCACTGACACTACCCAGTTCTGTGATTGGCTGTGGCTTTCCAAATGTCTGAGAATCTATTTATTAAATTTCAATGAGGTATAAATCTGGGCATATTCCTTGCCAACCTTGCACCTCTTTATATTCTCTAAAATAGCTCTATGAAAAGTGGCGTGTTGTAGAAAGAGCCTGAGACATGAGGCCTGGTATAAGGGGGCTGATATGAGGCCTAAGGCCTGAACTAAAAAAGCCCTGCTGATATAAAGCAAAGTTAGCAAGAGGCCCTGTCAAAAGCAGCTTGGCTGCAAGTTCACTGTCCAGTACATGAACTCAGCACCAGTATTGCTAGCATTGCTAAGACACACTGAATATGTAAACTCATTCCAGCAGGCCAGCACAAGAATACCCCAACCTAGCACACGATAAAATGGTTGAACAGAAGTGATGAATAGGGACATTTTGTCTGAAACATCAGGAGAAAGGTATAAGGCGAGGTAATAAAGATGTCATGAAATGGGTAAGGTGATCGGTAAGTTGTTTATCCCAAATAGTTTGTCTCGGTCTCTAAATATTAGGGTGCTTCACCTTAATCCTTTGTCTGCCTGGGGGGAGGGGAGGGGTGAGAACGGAAAGCCTCACCATTCACTGAACTGGTCCATTGTAATGGGCATACATGTCTTAGCACCCCATAGACTCTACAGGGATACTATCCTCATGCTTCATTGACAATAAACCTGGCCAAGCGCCTTCATTGCTGAACTGAGTCTGTAGTCTTCTTGGGCAGTTTGATTGAAGTCTGCTGCATCAGGTATCTGTGCAGAGCTGTTGCAACACCCAGCAAGAAGACAGACAGCCAACAACTGACAATATGATGTATTTTAGAAGCACACTTTACTCTTCGAGTAGAATTTCAGTTCTATCAAACTTCCTGGACCCAAACAAGCTGATGGGTGCATGTTTTTTGTTTGTTTGTTTTTTCTCCTCTCTCATTCCCCCCCCCCCCCCCCTTGGCAAGTTACTAGTTCCCACAGTGTAACTTTTTTTTTTTTTAGTTTAGTTTAACAAAATAACTGAAGTTACTGCACATTTGGTGATAGTGTTTGCATATTTTACCATCTCCTATCAAGTGATATTTATACTACTGTAACAAGCAAAGGCCTAAGTGGGACTGTGACATTGTGCTTTACAAGCATATAGTAAGAGAAAATCCATCCCCAAAGCACTTGCAGTCGAATTGATGGTGGAGCATTGATTCATTTAAATAACTGCAAAATCCATGGTTGGAAAACACTATAGCAGTACAGGGAATGAATCATTTATATGTCTTATTATTTTATTAATAATCTAATCCTCTGTGATATAGGTGATGAATAGCTTATACTGGAAGAATTGAAGAGAATGTCCCTAATCATGCCTGGTGTTCGCTGATTTATGAACAACTTCTGCAGACTGTGTTGTGTTCTAATCATTGCACACTTCAGAGTTCTGCTGGAGATAGTTAAAATGGAAAGGACCTGTTACATCCCTTTCCCTGCAGAATTTCCCGCTGGAGTACATTTTCTAGTGTTTATCCCAGTCTGCTTTTAACTGTCTCAAGCAATGGGGCTTCTACCGCTTCCCTTGGGAGGCTATTCTGAAATCTAATATATCTCCCTGTCAAAAAGGCATTCCTACTATTAATCATACAGCTTCTTTTTCTTAATATCAATCATTTGTGATGGGTTGTGCACCACACACCACATAGGGTTAATGAGGGCACGACAGGCCAGTTAGGTCACCTGAGAGACGATGGGCCAGGGTAATTGATGAAGCCCAGCTGGGGAAAGGCTGGGCTAGCACTACAGCCAAGAAGCTGAAAGGGGTTGAGGGGGAAAGGGTCTAGGGAGGAGGCAGACCATCAGGAACAAGGAGGAAGTTCGGGGGTGGGCGACAGAGTAAGTCCTGGAATTCTTCCAGAAAGTAAGGAGTCTGGCAAGAGGTTAAGAGGGGTGAAGTAGTCATGTGGAGTATAGTAAGATCTACTGGTTAAACCCAGAACCAGGCAAGAGAAGATAGGAAGGCTAGGTATGAAGGAGCCAGGTAAACAGCAACAGGGATGGAGGACTGACGACCTGGATTGCTGATTGTAGGGTCCCTGGGCTGGAACCTGTTGTAGCCGGTGAGCCTGGGTTCCTCTGACAGCCACTTGTATAGTGACATAGAGTCCCAAGTTGGGGCTGAACATCATCTGGAATGGCATTTGGGCAGATGTCCTATTGGACTCTAACCTTGGAAAGGGTAGACTAAATGGTGACCTGGCTAGCTCCAAGTTACCAGGAGAAAGCCTATTGCAGAGTGAGGAACAAGCAACAAGGGGGTACTTGATGCGGTAAGAGTAAGGCGGAGCATTAGGGGTAAGAGGCAACCCCATATACACCATTGTTCCTAGTTATAACCCCTTGTAGCACTTTTTTGGTGCGTACACCTTTCAAATTATTACCATGTTTTTCTCCATAGTCTTCACTTAGCCAATCAATTTCTACTTATTTTCTTTCTTTATACTTATAAATCAGTCCCTCCAGCCCCTTGTTGTTTTTGTTGTTCTTTTTTTAACTTTTCTCAGTGGCTTTTTGTGCACTACGGACATAAAAGGAGAAAGTGGCTCATATGCCCCTTCTGGGAATTTCCTGCTGTGACAGAGTTCCCAGTGAGCATAACCACTGCTCATACCCTCCACTCTGTACCACCTTAGTCAGTTTAGTCAGGGAGACTATGTCTGGGCATCCTGTTTCTATTGAGATAGACACACAAATCAGAGGCTACATTTAACTCTCTTAGATCAGTTCTCTTCTTAGTTCATGGATGCAATTCCCATTGAAGTTAACTGGAATTATAAACTGTCCCAATCCTACAAACACTTCTGCATGTGCATATCTTGACGTATCTAAATAGTCTCACTGAAGTCAATGTAGGATTGTAATTCTACCCCCAAATGAATTCTCATTGCAGGAGATGGCTGTTAGCCAAGTTGGTCAGGGACACAATCCCATGCTCTCATTGCCAGATGCTGGGAATGGATGACAGAATGGACCACTAGACAGTTGCCCTGTTCCACTTATTCCCTCTGAAACATCTGGCATGGGCCACTGTTGGAAGATGGGATACTAGGTTATATGGCCTATTGGTCTGACCCAGTATGGCCATTCTTATGTTCTTAGTAAAGCCAGTTCTGATTTATACAACTGTAAGAGGAGAGAGCTAGTCCTACTTCTATCTAGATTTCTGCCATTGAAATGGCCTCATCTGAGGTACAGCACAGCAACATTAACCAGTCTTCAATAATAAATGAAGACTATCATATGAAACTGCATAGGGGAGTGTAGGGGAGCCCCAGGCAGAATGGCTCCATTGGATCTGCACTGCCAGAGAACAGAATATGGGGTGGTGAATTAACTATCCAGAACTACTAACTGTTCTCATTTAGGCACCTAAAGAAGTGGTCAGACTTTTCAAAAGAGGTCAACAACCATTAATGCACCTAAGCAAAGGCTGTATTTTCAAACATGTTAATCTGCCCCCAGCTCCTAGACTGATGGTTATGGCCAGACTTTTAGTGTGCTGAGCAATTTTGAAAATCTGTGCATGTATTTTGGTGCCTAAATGGAAGCCGACTGTACTTTTGAGTCTCTAACTATGTCTGTCTGTTGAGTAGAGTTCCGGGCAGTGTGATCGAGGTAAAGGGAAGGGGGAAAAAGCTGCAAGTCAAAATAAAGCGGTCAGGAAGCCTTTTTGTTTATGTCTGTTGAAATTGTTTTGTTTAATAAGCAACTCCTGTTGAAAGTCTGTAGTTCTCTCTCTGATAGTCCTGGCTTCTTGTGGATACTGACAGATATAGGTGGTTAGGGCCACACCTCCCCATCCCTTGAAAGCACAGCAAGACCGTGAATTTTCCTCCCTCTTAATCTTCCTTCTGGGTTTTACTGAGAGAAGGTGCAGGGTACCCTCAGGGTACCCTCTGTGCATGGATGAGTCCACTTTTAAAGGAGAGGGGTGGGGGCTGCTTCAGGGGACCTGAGTCCGTGTGGAGGCACTGTGCCTTTACATAAACATAGTGCTGTGCCTCCAGCAATGCATCCTAAATCCTGAACACTTCATTCCTGTGTAGCTTTCTCTTAAAAGGCAACCAATAACATAAAGCTGTTTTGCCTGTATTCCAGTCACCTAGCTAATCCCCAAGAAGCAAGCACTACTGTAGTGTGCTCATCATTATCACATGCAACAATATCAAAATCCAACAAAGAGGCACCATGCAATTTCCTCTTGAGCTTGGCAAGTCAGAAACTCTATTTGCCTTCTATTCTAATAAGGTCTCTCTCTAAGATAATTACAAAGCAAATCGTTTACTACTTGGAGTGAAGTAAATAAATATTAATTGTTATTAACTGAAATGAAAGCTGAATGCTGACTGAAGGAAGGTTGAATGGAATATTTACCTCAAGGAACAATGAATTATACAACACATATAAAACAAGTGTGACTTATCAAAAGGCATATGCTCTGTGCAGTGTATTTGGCTTACTAGACAAAGTTGAAGTCATTTACTGATGGATGCTCTGCAAATGCTTAACAGAAATCTATTTGGCAAGGTTTGATGTGCAGAGGTGAGGCAGATGGAAAATGCTTTATGTTTAGCTCATATCCTTCTTATACAGCAAAACAAACACCCTATTATTCTAGAAATGCTTGTTTTCTGAATAAAAAGGGATGGTATCTATTTTCTGTAATTATCTCCTTGCTGAATTATATTTTATGTGCAGTGGAGGAGCAGAAAAATGTCAACTGAGATCACCCCACTTTTGCCTGCTTTTGACTCTCCAAAAGCCTCCAGAGACATGTGGGCTACCCTGACAGCTGAGGTCTGGTAGGGCACGCAAGCCTAAACTCCCATCACCCCAAGAACCCCAAATGTACAGCACAGGCTGACTCCATTCAATCAGAGAATGGAGACCTCTGTTCAAGAGGGGACCTGCCATCAGGGTATTTTCAGTGAGACTCCACTCCTGTCTCTTTATAGTCTGTAACATTCATCACACTGGAAATCCTCTCTTTTAGCAGAGGCTTTTGCCAGAGTGGGGACTAATTAGGTTGATTTTTGGTGGTGGGTTAGAGTTTTCCAACTGATATTGAGTCAGTTGGTGCCTGGAATGATTGTTTAATATGTGTGTGTCAGCTAATTTGCATGTTAGAGTTTTGTTGGGTGCTTCATATAAAACTTACATATTAAAAGAGAGGCATTAATGCTGTAAGCCAGCTGCACACCCAAACCTATCTTTAATTGGGAAACAGGACAGAAGTGGTTGAGGAATATTTCTACAATGCATGCTTGCAAACCAGATGAAGTCATAACTGAAGGCATCCTCATACCTCAGAGGTTTGGGAGTATCTGCTTTTTTAGTGGATTCCTTGATGTGCATAGGGCTGGATTGATACTCAAGGCACAGTCCTGACCAAAGGGTGACATGTAAGCTAAATTACTCCAGGGGGCAATGTGCCTCAGAAACATGTCTCAGGGTAGGTCTACACTACCCAGTAGTTCGGCGGCAAGCAAATCGAACTTCTGGGTTCGACTTATCGCGTCTTGTCTGGACGAGATAAGTCGAACCCAGAAGGGCTCGCCGTCGACTGCGGTACTCCAGCTTGGCGAGAGGAGTACCGCGAAGTCGACGGGGGAGCCTGCCTGCTGCGTCTGGACCGAGGTAGGTTCGAACTAAGGTACTTCGAACTTCAGCTATGTTATTCACGTAGCTGAAGTTGCGTACCTTAGTTCGAATTGGGGGGTTAGTGTAGACCTGCCCTTAGACCCAATTCCCTCTCTGATTCCCAGTGTTAGTAATATACTGCTAATTTATACTAGAAATTAATTAAACCCAGCCCATGCCAGCTTAGGTACTCTGACCAGCAAGAGTGGGGAAGGAATAGAGTCAAAGTTTCACCCACCTGCTCCTGTGAGTGAATACATGAGTGAATAACCCTGCGTCTTCCTATGCAGATAGAAGAAGTACATACAAAAGGGGGTGGGTTTTCCCGTCTTTGGTTGCATTGTGTGAGTCACTATCTAATCCATAGTTTTTAATGGATTTTAGAATCCTTTAGGTTTTAATGTACTGTATTTATTAGAATTAATTCATATTCTCTCTTCTGTTTCCTTCTCTTCTTTTGACTAGTCAGAAATTTTGGGGAGGGACAGGAGCAGAAGGAGGGGTGATCTAGCCAGGAAAAGGCAGATCCACATCCCAGGAAATTGGCAAGGGAAGGAAAACATGGCTATGCAGACGAAATAAAGTATTCATTGCCCCAGGGCTAAATTTGTCCCTCAGCAGCTTGCACACAACTCCTTATTTATTTCATTGGCAGTCAAGTGAGAGTATGGTAGCTGAGAACACAATCTAACCCAAATGAAGAGAGCTGGGAAGTTAGGCATCATGATCTTACACATAAGAAAGGTTGGAGGTGAAGGAACTAAGGGCTCAATAGTCCATTTTGGCTGAGCTTCACTCAGCACATGAGCATATGAGGGTGGAGGCAAAAATGACTTTGGCCCAGATCCTCAAAGATATTTAGGCATCTAGCTCCTATTGAAATCAATGGGAGTTAGGGGTGCAATCCACAAACTTACTCTGGTGCTTAAATGCCAAACTTTGACACTTAAAGTCTCAGGCTTAGGTGCCTAAACCACAGCTTTGGCTCCTCTGCGAGCTATAAAACTCTCACCAAACCCTGTAGGCACCTAAATTCACTCAGTGCATACATTTTCAGGGTAAAAGCTCCCAACACACTTAAGTTTCAGCCTCTGGGCATGCCCTAAGCACTGACCTACAGGGCCCAATGACTGTTTTTATTTATCCACAATGGAGCAGTCATTGGGCCAGAGAGAGAGAGAGAGAATGAATCTATAGTCCAATAGGGCAAACACCTGAGAGATGGGAGACCCTGGGTCTAGCCCCTTGCTTCAATGATTCTTTCATTATTTATTCTCATTGGAACAGCTTCAGCAGGAGAGATTAAAAGAGTCCCACATCAGACTATCCCATAGCTCAGTGCATGAAGATAGGAGACCCCTGTTCAAATCCTTTTTTCCCTTCTGTCAGAGAGAGGGGAGTTGAACTTTGGTCTTCTGCATGCCAGGCAAACGCTCCTCTTCTCATTTTCTGTGGAGCACCTAATTCTGTCCCACAAAAAATGCCATAGGTAACTAACTCCAGGAAAGCAGCTCCCATTCGTGGATTGATAGCAGAGATAAGCATTTAAGTCCAGGTTGTGGGGAGGTGCCTATCTCCAGGGTGGAGTTTAGCACAGACCTCTCTCCTCAGCATCTCCCATTATTTAGCTTAGGTGGCTCTCTAGGTAGAATGCTGGCTTTTGTGGATCACATTCTTAGGCACCCATCTCTCCTCATTCATTGTATAGGGAGCCTAGGCACCTAACTCTGCTTTGCGAATTGCAGCTTTGTTCCTGTGATTTTCTAGCTGCCTAAAAGTTAGATGCGGTGACTCTCCGTATTACAATATTTAAGTCCCTTTGTGGATCTCACTGCAAGGATCTGGGCCTTCAAGCCTTCTTTAGGTTTGCTCTATTCACAGGGCAAACCATTCCCTGAAACAAGTTAAGCAACTTTTGAGATGCCCTAACATGTGCACAATTGCCTGTGGTAGTAAAGGGCCATTCTGTCTACTGGAAATATCCAGGGTGAAGGCCACTCCCTCCCTTTTTGCTTTTCTAATATAAAGGGCCAGGAAAGGAGTGGCATGAAACTATCCACTACCTTGGGTCTACACCACCCAGACACTGCCCCCTACCAGGGAAAATCCCCAAGGGCTGGTTGCATGGGATTTTTACAAAAGTGCAAAGGAGGACATAGTGGAACAAAGACTCAGGGCCTCTACCCTCATTCAGCTCAAGTAGACAGGAGTCCAAGAGACTTCATGGACTGCAGTGGTGATTGACCCTTACAGGAAAAGACAGATTGGAAGAAACTTCTTGCTGCCATCCCTTCCCTTTGCTTCTGTGTGGGTGCACATCTACAATCTCGCCTACATTCAGTAAGAGAGAGGGCAACAGATGTTCAAGAGTGTGTAAATGTAGCAGCATAAGTTATGGGTTACGTATCTATAGCTACTGCTACGATAAAAATCATCAATGGCTTCCTTTAATCAGCTCATAACACTAGCTCCATCGTTCTTCAAATAGTTCAGCTGTTCGCCTAATGCACTCAGTAACACTCTTCATTGCTCTTAATTCTTTTCTCCAAGAGTTAATAAGTACAGTGTGTGCTTGCAAAGGGGCTTTTATTCGCATATGCTGCTAATTCACACCTGAGAAACTACCAGGAGTATTATATCAATTATACTAAATAGGTCTTTAAAAAAGTTGATTATATAAGTCACCAGGAACCTTACCCCCATCCTTCCTACAAAACTAGAGATGAGGTTTAAAATTAAAAAAAAAGAAGGGGGGGCGGCCTTCAGCTTGACATACATATGCAGAAGCACATATTTATTCATTCAACTCAAACAGATTGAAATTTGTTACTAATAACTCATTTGCTTTTCCATCCTCCCCCTCTTCTTTTTAAGATGCATTAAAATACTTGATGTAAGGACTTTTAGAAAAAAATTCTTCTTCTTTCCATTCTACACCAAGGTTAAAAGCTTTTTATTTCCATCCAGTCATTGAAAATAGAGTTTGAGATAAGCAGTGCTGGTAGCAAGGATTGCAATAGGGTTGGATGAACAATTCAGATAATGGTTGGACCATCCAGCTGAATAATCATTTTGATAATGATTGCTGTCTTGAAGGCTTTTATGGGGTATGGAATGAAAGGAAAAAATCAAAAGGAATTCCCTTTGAATAGATGTTTTTCATGGCTGAGTGCTCCAGCGACACATCTGAATGATAAAAGGATGTTTGCTAAGACAAAAGGCACATTCTTTGCTAGAAAATAAGAGGACTTAATTTGCTGGGATTAGTCCTTCCAAATCAACATTTTAAATGCCAAATACTGCTTTTCCAGATCACCATTTGTCTCAGTACGTCAGCAAAGAAAAGCTGAGGACTAAATCATACCTTTGCTGTTCCCCAGCATAGAAGCAGGAACCAGCTGCAGAGAGGATGTAAAAGTGAACTCTGCATTCCACTGGGCATTATGAAGCAGCGCTTCTCATCCAGATATCACCTCGGAGCCCTTCTGAGCTAAGATAACAGGAGGAGGCTGGGACATGGTTAGTGAGTGCTCAATTACATGTATATGCTAGTCTACAGCCTCCCCTAGAATAAGCACAACACTGCAGCAGTCCATGGTCTGCTAATCTTCCACTCTCTAAGAGGAAAGACTCAATTTGCTTTCCCAAATCCCATGTGCAAGCCCCATACTCTGGAATTGTATAGGGCTCCAGAATTTGACGCTTAGTATTTCACATATGTCATCATCTTAGGGTCACTCAGGTGTCAAAGTGACAGGGAATAAGAATACATTTCCTTGGCGTCACCCAGCTACAGCTGACTAGAGACCCAATAGCATTCTCAGTTAGGTCAATAGCTGTTGTGCCCCTGGGAACAGGCTAAGGCCTAGATTAATATGTGAATCCCTATTAATTCATCTTGGGTTTATTTATAAGCTAGTATAATACAAGTTTGGGAGCCTGGTTGTTAGTGCAATGGGCTTGAGAAACGCACTATGCTAATGTTAGATGTAATGTTTCCTTTTCCTTTCCTGTGCCTAGCTTACCTCCCTGCTTTAGCACAGAACAGAGTTTGGTCTTTTCGGGACTTTCACATTACATATTATAAAGAGTTAAATCTCTGATAGCTGGAAAGTAACAAACTCTAAAGAAAACATTTAATCTCCATCTTTGCATACATAGCAACTCACGTATAACTCCTGAAACAAATTGTGAATATTATGAGTAACAATTCTTATTTACAGACAATCCTTTTTGTGGGATCCTCTCAAGTTTTAGCACTTGTTACTATCATACATTCATATGCAAAATATATTTATGTGCACACACTCCCCTACAGCCCTCCTCTGGGAGAACTTACCTTTCTCAGGCTAGGTCTACACTACGGGGAGGGTGGGGTCGACTTAAGATATGAAACTTCAGCTATGTGAATAGCGTAGCTGAAGTTGCGTATTTTAGGTCAACTTACCTGGCTATGAGGACGGCGGCGAGTCGACCGCTGCCACTCCGCCGTCGACTCCACTTCCACCTCTTGCCACGGTGGATTTCTGGAGTCGACTGCAGAGTGATCAGGGATCGATTTTATCGCGTCTTCACTAGATGTGATAAGTCGATCCCCAATAGATCGATTGCTGCCCGCCGATCCGATCCTAAGTCCTTGTGGAAGAGTGTGGCCAGCTCCTTATAGTTGGGAAAGCAAGAGATAGTCCCCACAGTCTCCTTCAAAACTGCCCTTGAGTCTTTGCAACAACAATCTGCAATTTGCACAGACTGCAGCAAATTCTAGTCTTCTTCTCCAGTGCAATAAGGGGACCTGCAGTCAAAACCAGCAAACTCCCTTCTGAAGAGGCAAACCTCAGGTGGACAGGAGACTAACAAGCTCTTCTGGGCTCATTCAGCATTAACAAGGTACACCTGTAAGGCGTGCTCTGCTTGGTAGGGTTGGGAATGAGGAGAGGGAGCTTAAAAAATTGAAAACCTGCCACAGGAAGAAGATTGCTACACTTCAGAGACTACTCAGCCAAGAGGGAGACAGTCACAGGCCTTGTTGCTCTTGAAACAGCTGTAAAGCAGGTGCCCCGAGAGGAGGGACTGGAGGTAGACCCTGATTAAAGACAATAGGTCAGCTGGTAAACTTAAGAGACAGATCACCTGAGTCTTTTTTTCCCCCTTTACTTGGATCCCCACTTCTCAGAAGGGAGAGAGAGGAGAAAGGATCTTTTGTTTGTTTGGAGAAGCCCC
The DNA here is from genome assembly GCF_013100865.1 of Trachemys scripta elegans. Taxonomy (NCBI): domain Eukaryota; kingdom Metazoa; phylum Chordata; order Testudines; family Emydidae; genus Trachemys; species Trachemys scripta. The sequence continues at coordinate 85,171,926 of NC_048301.1, forward strand.
ATGTCCTACACACAGGGGAAGGACACTATTAACTTGTACAGGAAACTGGTGGGAAATCAGGGAAGCCCCAACTACCCCTCCCCCACCCCACTCTGGACACAGTACTTACAGCTGACCTTCCTTGTCCTTGCAGTACTTCACAGAGTTCTTTCAGTGTTGCCAACCTCACAGTTTGATTTTGTCAAGTGCGTGTGTAAAGTTGTCCCAAAAGGTTAACACTGCTCCCTTCCAAATCTCCCCTGCTCACCCAGCAATATTCTTCCCCTCTTCCTCTGGAAAAGAAATACACTTCTCCTTTCCCCTCCAGAAGTAAAATCTGCCCCCGCAACCTTCCAGTGCAAGAGCCATCCCACCCCTACAAGTTAGGTATAGAGGCTGCTGCTACTTCACCTTGCTTGTACCTGTGAGTGCAGCATCTCCCCACCCTCTCTCTGCTGTCTGCCTGGCTTTGTTTCCTGCCATGGGCCAGATAGGAGAGCACAGCCCCCCTGCATCACAGAAATGGTGGCACTACCAGGGCAGGGGGCTACAGCTACTCACTTTCTCATTCACCATTGCTGTGCTGCATGGAGGATGGGGTGGGGAGTACAAAAGGTGGCAGCAGCAGTAGCTGCTGGATGAAGGGAAAAGAGGCACTGCGGTTGGTTGGATACAATAGGTGCTGGGAGCTTCTGTGCCTGTACGCTCCATGGAGGTATCACAGCAGCAGCTGCCACTCACTTCAATGTTGGTTACTTCCAGATTAATACACCATCCCTGTTTCCCCACTGGCTGTAGCCCAATGAGTGAAAAGTTGCTGAGGTGGGCAACACTGCCTCCCTCTCCTCCTATATGTATAAACTTTTCCAGCTCCCCTTGAGATCCCAGTGGTTTCCCAACTTTCTAATTGCACAAAACCTAACACCCTTGCCCCGCCTCTTCTCAAAGACCCCACCTTGTTCATTCCATCCCCCCTCCCTCCGTCGCTCACTGTCTCCCACTTTCACTCATTCACTCATTTTCACCAGACTGGGGAAGGTCCCTTTTTGACCAGGTGTTCCATCTGAAAACCAGACACCTGGCAACCCCAGGCTGCTTGACCACAACAAAAGTCACCTAACCTAACAAAAGTCAAACAGTTACTGAGTATGCCTAGTGCCTGCACACCCAATCCCTGGATGAGTTTAGTCCATCCAGCTGAGTCACTTCACCTCACCTGTCAAGTCTGCAGACACATATAGATTCCCCAAAGCAGATATAAGAAGTTATGTACCCTCCCCATTGTCTCTTCCTTTATTTATACCACTAATTGTTGCAATGCAAGCATGTGGGTTACATTCGCACAGCAGATTCAGTCTTGCTATGCTTTAAAAATCTTCTGTTTTAAAAAGGAGGGGAAAAAATTACCCATGCACTTTCTTCCACCACTAGAAGAATTGAACGTTCCTTTTTTGTTGGTCTTAATGAGGCAGTACTCTATTCCCAAAGCCCAAGTGACATTCTTCTGGAATAGTTCAAGCAGAATTTATTGAACATTTATCCTTTGCAGTATTGTTGCTACAGAAGTAAATATTTCAAGTAACCTTTGCCAGCCCCCTGCAATTACCAAGAGTATTAATTAAGGTTCAGTGAGAAATTCCATAAGGAGTTATATGAAAATCTGGGGTAAATTCTTTGTAACATAACTGGCTTTCTTTAGGAGTCAGTTCATTGACAATAGGGGTTGCCCACATCTAAATCCTTTTAATCATCAAATCCAGGAACTCTGAATTTCTATTTTAAATACCTACCAAGAGCTATAACAGCATGTTTACATTTCATTCGAAATAGTGCAAACCATCAGATGCTCTGAATGTATTTAGATAGCTGTCTTTTGCAGGTCCACATCATGTTTTTTCTCTCAACATCATTTGTTTGAGACAAGTGATTGTTTCTCCAGAAAACTCTCATTCATTACTCTACATGCTCCCGATCAAGATTAAAAGACAAAAAAACTTGTCATAAGTGGCTTTATTAGATTATCTACCTAAGTATCATTATCCTTTCAACAAGAGGAGCCACATAAATACATCTATCATCCGAAGTAAAATAAAGTAAAAATGCCCTCAAACAAGCAAGCCTTTCAATTCCAGTAGGAATATTCTTTTATCACATAAATCATTAACTTACATTTCAGCTCAGCGACCTGGAGAGTAAGCACCATGCCTTTAATCTATGGAATCTGTTTTACTTAGGGGTATTCACATCCATGTAAATATCAGAACCCAAAACTATGATAGTTGAGCATCTCTGATTTCTCAGGACAGACTTAGAATGTGTATAGTTATATTTTTCTGGCCTCTCAACAGGGTGACCGTCTCAGATCTAGTAAGGTCCTTGGACAGGACAATACAAGGAAAACTGAACAGAATCCAGCTGATCATAATCTGGAGGTGCAGGAGAATGGATTCATGATGAGTCTGAAATTCTCTTTTTATCCAACAGCAGTGCAAGCTTCCTCAGACTGTCCCACCAATGCATTTTTATGCTGTCTTGTGGGGACCATATTTAGCATGTAATTTATTCTCTTGTAAACCCAGTCAGGAATGTGGGGGATAGCCTCAGCTGGTGCAAATTCTTATAGCTCCATTGACTTCCATGGAGTTATGACAATTTGCACCATCTGAAGATCTGCCCCTTGGCCTCTTGAGACTGCAAACAAGAATATCAGGTATTACCACTTGTGACACCAGTCTTGTGATGTGGATATCTACCTATTGGGATTCATGAGACTAAGAAAATAATTTGTCTTGGCAGGTTTATATCCTTCCTTATACGAGACAAACAAAACCTGCCTTTAGAAACATGAACACAGCACCTATCATTTTCAGTTGGGCAGACGCAGCCCTTTAACACTTAACACTGTAGCTTCTGCAAGTTCAGAGAAATGGCTCTATACAAACTACATTTAACTGGACTTTCCTAATGAAGTTTTACACTCAGACCAGACAGGTGCAGATAGCAAACTGAAGACTTCATCTAATTCATTAATTCAGTGTTTTATATTTTTTTAATATGAGAAGAGGTATCAAAATATGAAGTTGAATACAAAGAAGACAGGATGAAAACAATGCTTAGGGACAAATAAACAACAGTCAATTTCAAATTAGGAGTGAATGCAAATCTATGAATACACAGGAAGAAGAGACATATTGGCATGCTTAAATGACTAAAGGTAGTTAATTTCTTTTGTTATCACATAATAAGTAGAGAGCATTTTTGTGTTTCTCTCCCTTCAGGCACTGGTGGCAATTGTAAGATACTTATTCCTATTTTTCGTCTGCTTCAATCACTGGCCTTGTTGCAATTATCCAGTTCCTAAGAAGAGAAGATTGAATCTGTTCTTTTCAGTGGAGAGTGAACGAGTGGAGTTTTCCCCTAAAATGGTTCTTTTAAATACCTTATTGCAACAAAATAAAGATTAAACTGGATAAAGGGCTAAATACATATATAGGACCATGATTTCATATCAGCTAAACCATAACTCATTACTTCTTATTTTGATCACAACTATAATGTCCTCCTAGCTGACAGCTTGAATACAATGGGGATATAATTAGGTATAGGTGTTAATGTCTTGTCAAAGTTATATGGATTCTTTTTGAAAGAGACATCTGGTTTCAGTGTTCAATGCCAACTGCATCCATATAACCAAAGGCAATAATTGCTTGCTGCTGATGTGTATCCATGAATAATTGAAGGAACTTGCTTTTCTCTAGCCTTGCATTGGCTCCTGGGATTGAAGGGACCCAGGCTCTGCATTTATTAAATAGATCTAATCTTGTTTTTATTTAATTTCCATTTTTATTGTATTTCTGTTCTGTTCCCATTCATGTTAACATTCTTCCCCCACTGTTACACATGTAGCTGTTTATGTAACAACACTGAAGCAAAAAGGCACTTGAAGGCTTCTCTCGTTTCTAACACTTGCATTGCTTTAGAAACTCAAGTTTGTGAATTTCTAGGGGGAATCTGTATCTGAAAGATCCATAGAAGATCCTTTGAAGCACCAATATGCCATTCCCAAAATAAAATAAAATAAAATAAAATAAACAAATGCAGCAGTCAGGATGGCATCCTTTGCTTGTAATTGAAGATAGTCCTCCAAATACACTTCATAGTATTAATTTGTTTTAGAGTCAGGAAACTGCAGCAAATTTAGTTCTGCTGTTTCTCTTTGAAGTCTGTTTCTGAAGTTTTTTTGTTCAAAAATAGTTACTTTTAAATCTGTTATAGAATGTCCAGGGAGATTGAAGTGTTCAGCTACTGGCTTTTGTATGTTACCATTCCTGATGTCCGATTTGTGTCCATTTATTCTTTTATGTAGGGACTGTCTAGTGTGGCCACTGTACATGGCAGAGGGGCATTGCCGGCACATGATGGCATGTATAACATTAGTAGACGTGCAGGTGAATGAGCCCTTGATGGTGTGGCTGATGTGGTTGGATCCTCTGAAGGTGTCGCCAGAGTAGATATGGGGACAGAGTAGGCAACGAGGTTTGCTACAGGGATTAGTTCCTGGGTTGGTGTTTCTGTGGTGTGGTGTGTAGTTGCTGGTGAGTATTTTCTTTAGGTTGGGGGGTTGTCTGTAAGTGAGGACTGGCCTGGCTCCCAAGGTCTGTGAGAGTGAGGGATCATTTCTGGGTACCCGTCTCACTCTTTCAATCTGTTCCCTCACTTCCCCAGGTGGGTATTGTAGTTTTAAGAATGCTTGATAAAGATCTTGTAGGTGTTTGTCTCTGTCTGAGGGATTGGAGCAAATTCGGTTGTATCTTAGGGCTTGGCTGTAGACAATGGATCGTGTGATGTGTCCTGGATGGAAGCTGGAGGCATGTAGGTAAGTATAGCCGTCAATAGGTTTCTGGTATAGGGTGGTGTTTATGTGACCATCACTTATTTGCACTGTAGTGTCCAGGAAGTGGATCTCTTGTGTGGACTGGTCCAGGCTGAGGATGATGATGGAGTGTAAATTGTTGAAATCCAGGTGGAATTCTTCAAGGGCCTCCTTTCCGTGGGTCCATATGATGAAGATGTCATCAATGTAGCACAAGTAGAGGAGGGGTGCTACAGGACGACAGCTGAGGAAGCGATGTTCTAAGTCAGCCATAAAAATGTTGGCATACTGTGGGGCCATGCAGGTACCCATAGCAGTGCCACTGACTTGAAGGTATAAATCATCCCCAAATCTGAAATGTTTGTGGGTGAGGACAAAGTCACAAAGCTCAGCCACCAGGCATGCTGTGGCCTCATCAGGGATACTGTTCCTGACAGATTGTAGTCCATCCTCAAGTGGAATATTGGTGTAAAGCGCTTCTATATCCATGGTGGCCAGGATAGTGTTTTCAGGAAGATCACCAATGCATTGCAGTTTACTCAGGAAATCAGTGGTGTCTCAAAGATAGCTGGGAGTGCTGGTAGCATACAGGCTGAGGAGAGAATCCAAATAGCCAGATAATCCTGCTGTAAGAGTGCCAATGCCTGAGATGATAGGGTGCCAAGGGTTTCCAGGTTATGGATCTTGGGTAGCAGATCCTGGTCGGGGCTCTGTGGGTGTGTCCATGTAGATTTTTTCCCATGCTGTAGCTGGGAGTTTCTTGAGCAGATGGTGTAGTTTTTTTTGGTATTCCTCAGTGGGATCAGAGGATAGTGGCCTATAGAATTTGGTGTTGGAGAGTTGCCTGGCAGCCTCCTGTTCATAATCCGACCTGTTCATTATGACTACAGCATCTCCTTTGTCAGCCCCTTTGAGTATAATGTTAGAGTTGTTTCTGAGGCTGTGGATGGCATTGCGTTCTGTATGGCTGAGGTTATGGGGCAAGTGATGCTGTCTGTTCACAATTTCAGCCTGTGCACGTCTGTGGAAGCACTCTGTGTAGAGGTCCAGTCTATCATTTTGACGGTCAGGAGGAGACCACGCAGAGTTCTTCTTTGGTCGGAGGGTTCCTGTGGGTCAGTGCACTGTTCAGTGGTGTGTTGAAAATATTCCTTGAGTAGAGATGACGAAAGTAGGCTTCCAGATCACCGCAGAACTGTATCATGTTCGTGGGGATAGTGGGGCAGAAAGAGAGTCCCTGAGATAGGACAGACTCTTCCACCAGGCTAAGTGTGTGGTTGGATAGATTAACAATATTGTTAGGTGAGTTGAGGGTACCACTGTTGTAGCCTCCTGTGGCATGTAGGAGTTTAGATAGTTTACTGTTCTTTTTCCTCTGTAGAGAAGTGAAGTATGTGTTGTAAATGGCTTGTCTCATTTTTGTAAAGTCCAGCCATGTGGAAGTTTGTGTGGAAGGTTGGTATTATATGAGAGTCTCCAGTTTTGAGAGCTCATTCTTGATCTTCTCCTGTCTGCTGTACAGAATGCTGATCAGGTGGTTCCTCAGTTTCTTTGAGAGTGTGTGACACAATGTCTCACCATAGTCAGTGTAGTATGTCAATTGTAATGGATTTTTTACCTTCAGTCCATTTGGTATGATGTTCATCTGTTTGCACTTGGAGAGGAAGATGATGTCTGTCTGTATCTGTGCGAGTTTTTTGTTGAGGTTGATGGATTTCCACTCCATATGGCTATATTTAGTGCCTTGCATGGTGTCAAGTATCAGGGGGTAGCCATGTTAGTCTGTATCCACAAAAACAACAACGAGTCCAGTGGCACCTTAAAGACTAATGGATTTATTGGGCATAAGCTTTCATGGGTAAAAAAACCTCACTTCTTCAGATGCATGGAGTGAAAAAGAAAGAATACATTCTGCTGAACCCTGTAATCTACCATGACCAGAACATCACTGTTTGTTCATACAGCTCCCACTCATTCCATAAAGTGGAGGCTACTTTAAATTTATTTCAATGGAGTACATAACCTTTTTTATTGAAGAATAGCTTGGCAATGCAGGTTATTTCAGTGGACCCATCACATTCACCATCTGTTACACCAGCAAGTGAAAATGAAAACTATTCACAATTTCATTAGAAACCTCAGGCATATTCCCTGTGCCATGCAGCCCATGTTTATTTTGTTTTTCCTCATGACTCAGGCTCAAAGTGGGGAAAAGTGCTCTCCCCTGGTATAGTAAATTCCTTGGTAAGGCAATTGTAATTTGTAGAAAGGAATGTGCTGTCTGTGAGACACCCTATATAAGTGCATGGTACCTTTCATTTGAGGGTGCCAATCTTCTTTCCATCTATTCTGTGTTTTTCCCTCTCTGCTTTTGTCCCTAGCAAATCATAAAATCTGTTAGTACAAAAAACATCCCTACTGCAAAAAAATACCCCATAGGTGTATTGTGATATATTCTCCCAGCCATTGTAATAGTATGATGATGCCCTAAAGAATGTAAAATAAGTGCACCTCTCTGATAAATTAAGATATATCTCATGCATTTTTAGGGCCTTCCTTTCCTTGGAGAATTAATTTCAAAGCAAAATCCAAGCAGAACTCAGACTATTTTTATGCCAAGGAAGCTATTGAACAGAATCAGAGAGTCTATGAATCATTATACTCCCTTTGTTCTAGCTCCTCCTAAAAGCCCAGGAACAGTTCTCATAAGAAAGTCCATGTTTTCTTTTTACCTTAATTGCAAATATAGAGTATTCAAGTCTAGCCCATTGTGCTTGCTAAAAGCAGCTTTGTATCTTAACCTGGAATTCTGCATAGTTGCATTTCCTGAATTGTCAATACTCAATCCCAATTTGTCAGCTAAATAGTACAATTTGGCTGCCTGACTGTATTTCAGCAAAAGAAATCATACTGTTTTACTAGCTTTGCAGCTTTAAATTTCCTTGGCATCTTAAGACCAAACCAATGAAGTCTGTTATTTTTGTTTTATGTCCCCTCAGAAGTCTCTCTTTGGGATAATGCAGTTGATTGGTAATGAGAGATAGTGTCTCATCTCCACGATGCCTGTTCAGGATGTCAGAATTCAGTCCAGAATGTGACCTAACCTCATTATGGTATCCTGGCTGAGTACTGGCCTTAGTACACAATAGTTTCTAGTGGGTAATGTTTGCATCACATAAGAAAAGCATCACCACCATTGTTGCCAATTCTGGGAAACATGCCAAGGACTGGATTAGGCCATGGAATTCTTACCTTTACAGCTGGTCCATCCAGGCCAGATTTAAAACACACTGATGGGACCTTTTTACTGTCAGTCTCCCATCTCTAGGGTATAATAATTAGAACTGGTCAAAAAAATTCAACAGAAAAGTTTTCTATTGAAAAATGAAGTTTTACTGAAACTGAAATGTTTCATGGGAATGTGTTGATTTAGACTATATTGTCAATGGAAAAAATACAATCTCTGACATCAGAATGTTTTGATTCATTTTCTTTAGTCTTATATTCAAATATTCAATTAAATATATTTATAAATTATGTTTCATACACACATACTGAATTGAATTTAATATTTGAATTTTATAAAATTAAAAGTGAAATTGTTAATCAAAGTGAAAGTGTCTGAATGAAATGTTTTGATGGTTCAACAATCAAAAAATATTTTTTGAAATGTTCATTTTAGTGGGAAGTTTTGAAATTTCAGCTTTTTGTTCCAATTCAAAATGGATTTAAAAAAGAAACAGTATTGCCCATGGAATAGGAATTCTGTTTACCGAACAGTTTGTATAGAAGTCAAAGTATTGTTATTCTGCCATCCATCCAAGAATGTATAGGTATTTTACAAACATTAATATTTATTAGTTTATGAAATGCAACCTTCAGCACCAGATCTCATATATAAAATCACATCCTTTGTTGTTGTGATCTATGTATGAAACAATCTGATCCAAGCCACCTCTTCAAACAAATGTCTGCGTGCAGTACTTAGCAGCACGTCCTGGGAGGTCAACACAACCCCTGGAACTGATCAAGAAGGAAACACCAAAGCCACTTAAACACAATTCACTTTTCTCTGCCAGGATCCAGAAAAGCATCAACATAATGATGAGAGTCATCAAAAGGCTGCTGACTAAACTAGAAGATCAGATACTTTCATGAATTAGACATCTTGTCACTTACGTGAGGTATAAACAGATACGAACAGATTTAAAAAAAATTATTAAAGTGAATGTTTAAAATTAAATATACACAAGTTAAGAGGGAAGGTACTGTACATCTGGGGTCAGGCTTGGGTTATGAGGGATTACAGGTATTGGTTGCAAGAGTGAAGAGATATTACTAACCCTACTTAACTATTGGGGAAATTAGACAGATAGTGTAAGGGTCAAATATAATAGTTTCACTTTTGGGGAGCCCAACTTTACTAACCCAACGCTGGATTTTCAGAGAAGCTAACTACCCACAATTCCAACTGAAATCAATTGGGCATCTCTGAAAACCACAAGTGATTAAAGTTGGGTACTTAAAATTAGAAGCCAACTTTTGAAACTGGGGCTCAAGGTCAAAAAGAATGTCTGTGCCAGCATCTGAATTATAAACCACATCTCCTTGCTCTCAGCCTTATGCTTTAATCACAAGACATTTAATGAAATAAAATATAAAGAGTTTATTGTGGCTTATAAAGAAAAGTGAGGCATGTCACTAGAATGATTTTACTCATACTAAACTATCTAGTCTGCTTAACCCCTGTTACAGAATAAAATAAAAATGGTCATAAACTCAGGATGAAAAATAAACTTTACTATTTTTTTTGTATTTTTGATGGGTATTTTAAACATTCTCTGGGAAATACCTGACTCTCTGATATAACGGATAATAAAAATATTTCTCTGATGATACAAGTTAATTCTTGATTTATTTGTGGATATACTGTCTGATGACAAGTAGCTATCTATCAAAACAGTAGCATAATAGCTGTTCATGACCACAGAAATAATTGTCTCTTGGTCATGAAACTCCAAAAACCTATTACAAATAAATGAGGAAAAAGACAGATTTTGTAACAAAATGATTTTGTTAAAATAGGTCATTCAAAAATCTAAATTTAAATCTAAATCAAAATACTAATTTGACAGCCTAGTAGAGATCTGGATCTCAGCCCTTGCAGTCCTCAGGCCCAGACACTTTCTGAAGTTGGCTACCATATGTAATGTGTTACATGTATAGTGGTCTTTCATATGAGGAATCTTTACCTTACTGGATCTATGAGATATTGGGTTAATCCTTTTTGACTACAGTATCTCATTCCCCAGTTGACCATTGTATTCTGTCTAAAATGCAGATATCTTTTAATGGTAGATTTTTCTCTTCATTGGGACAGCAAATCATAACTCCATTGATTCTGTAAAGTGCTTTGGGATCTTGTAGGATCAGAATGCATTATATAAATATTTTCCCATTCTGTGGTAAATGTTGTGAAGTGTGTCTAGACACCATGGTGATGAGTAACTTATAAAATGGGTGTAGGTAATATATAATAATTATTATTAATGAATTTATCCATCCATCCCATCCTGGAAGTAACCAAAAGCTTTTATAATATGATGACTGTTCAATGGCTTTATTAAATGAATTAAGTGATCTCAATTTAGTTCCCATGCAGAAGTGTGCATGTCAAAAAACTTCCATTGGAAGTCAAATCCTAGTAAGGAAAAACAGAAAGGCACATAAACTCTGACAAGTTGAGTGTCAAAGTATAATAAGGTAGACCAAGAAAGAATTAAGACATTAAAAACTAAAAACAACTTTTTTTAAGCACATCAGAAGCAGAAAGCCTGCCAAACAGTCAACTGGACTACTGTATGATTGAGGTGCTAAACTAGCACTCAAGGAAGAAACAAGACCATTGCGGAGAAGCTAAACAAATTGTTTACATCTGTCTTCACTGCATTGGATCTCCTGCCACATCTGAGCTATTCTTTTTTAGGTGACAAATGTGAGGAACTGTCCCAGAATGAGCTGTCAATAGATGAGGTTTTGGAACAAATGGATAAATTAAACGGTAATAAGTCACCAGGACAAGGTGGTATTCACACAAGAGTTCTGAAGGAACTCAAATGTGAAATTGCAGAACTGCTAACTGGTATGTAACTTATCACTTAAATTAGCCACTTTTGTAAAGGGAAATCATGCTTTTGGCTTTTGTAAAGGGAAATCATGCCTCACCAATCTATCAGAATTCTTTAAGGTTGTCAACAAGTATGTAGACGAGGATTATCCTGTTGATATAGTGTACTTAGACTTTCAGAAAGCCTTTGACAAAGGCCCTTAAGCAAAATGAGCAGTCATGGCATAAAAGGGAAGGTCCTCTCATGGATCAATAACTGGTTAAAAGATAGGAATAAACACCTAGTTTTCACAATGAAGCAAGATAAATAGCAAAGTCCCTCAAGGATCCATATTGGGATCTGTGCTGTTCAACATATTCATAAGTGAGCTGGAAAAGGGGGTGAACAGTTCAGAGGCAAAATTTGCAGACAATGCAAAATTACTAAAGACAGTCAAGTCCAAAGCTACTGTGAGGAAGCACAAAGGAATTTCACAAAACTGCGTGACTGGGCAAGAAAAAGGCAGGTGAAATTCAATGTTGATAAGTGCAAAGTAATGCACATTGGGGAAAAAACAATCCATCTATATATAAGAGATGTGGTCTAAATGAGCTGTGGTCTAAAAGATCTCAGAGTTACTGTGGATAGTTCTCTGAAAACATTGGCTCAATGTGCAGCGGCTGTCAAAGAAAGCTAAGAGAATGTTGCAACCATTAGGAAGGTGCTAGATAATAAAACAGAAAATATCATAATGTTACTATCTAAATCCATGGTATGCCCACATCCTGAATACTTTGTGCAGTTCTAATTGCCCCATCTCAAAAAAGATATATCAGGATTGCCAACAAAATGATTAAGGGTATGGAACACCTTTCACTCGAGGAGAGATTAAAAAGACTGGGACTGTTCAATTTAGAAAGGAGAAGATGAGGTGTGGGGTATGATAGAGGTCTATAAAATCATGAATGGTGTGGATAAAGTGTTACTCCTTTACATAACACAAGAACGTGGAGTCACCCAATGAAATTAATAGGCAGCAAGATTAAAAACCAATCATAAGGAAGTACTTCTTCATGCAATGCACAGTCAACCTATGGAATGTTGCCATGGGATGTTGGGAAGGCCAAATTATAACTGGGTTTTAAAAAGAAATTAGGTAAATTCTGGATGGGTTTATCAATGGCTATTAACCAAGATGTTCAGGCACACAAGCACAATCTCTGGATGTCCCTACACCTCCAGCTGGGACTGAATGATAGGGGATAGGTCACTCGAAATTGCCCTGTTCTGTTAATTCCATCAGAAGCATCTGTCACTGGCCACTGTCTGAAGACAGGATACTAGCCCAGATACACCACTGGTCTGGCCCAGCATGGCGATTCTTATGTTTCACCAAAATTGGCACTAATATGCTGTCTAAAACCAGGTACTGCACTTAACTTTGTACACTGTGTTTAGTTCCAATGGCTTCAATAGGGCTACTCAGAACATAAAATTAAGGTCATGTGTAAATCTTTGCAGGATCAGGGCATTAGTGAATAGAAAGGAGATTTTCAAAGGCACAAAGTAGGGGAGGAATCATTTGGAGTTGGGAGCTTAACTCTTCTTTGCTCCTTTGAAAAATCACCTCCTGAATTCGCTATGCTCTGTGAACAGAGGACTTCATTCACCAGGACTGCCATTTTCAGCACATTTCACAAATGCTAAAATTAACAATATTAAAAAAAAGAAGAAGAATAAAAGTAATACTGAAGGTTGTCTGGATGGAGCTCTTCTCTGCTCTTAGTTGGCACTGAAGTTTCCATTTATTCTCTTGGCCTGTTCACTGTCTGAGCTTTCCAAGTTTTAATAGCTCATTTTGATGTGAGAATTACTGTTCTCTTACTGTTGCCAACAATGTGAAGTTGTTTCAGATTTAAAATCTGTTATCTACTGCTGTAATTTTAAATTATAGATTTGATTACCTTTTAAAGTACTGAAATTAAAGTCCATTTTCAACAATGAAAATTAACTTATCTTGCCTGAAGACCTTTTTTTAAAGGTAAACTCTCTCACTCATCAGTAACATCCGTTTTTGTGTCTCTTTCTTTCTTTATGGTTATTGAACTGTAACTCTAAGGTAACATGTATTTTTAAACAGAAGCTAAAACTTTATTCACTAGGGAGAGAAAAACCATTGTCATGCAGATGAGTTATGTAATAGATACAACCGCACACTGGATAAAGAAAGAGACCAGAAAAATGCTATAGAGGAAAGACATTGTGATGAAAGGTCTGATCATACATTTATATGTTGTGACACAGGGTCATTTGGAGCTTAGAGGTTAAGCTTTTAAGGTTACAGTTAAGAATTGCAAAGACTCAAGGGACACAAAGGATAAATCTCACTTTTATTAGCCACAAAACAAACAAACAAAACCCACAACTAACCAATTAAAAAAAAATATGGAGGACAATCCATACCCTCAAATTAGCTCCCTCACAACAATTCTTGTCAATATTTCCAGAGCCAATCTAAACTGCTTTCCTCAGGTAGCTTTTCTTATTTTGTACCTGTGGGAGAGTTCCCAGCCTGCCCCGCTCTTAAATGGATAGCAACCCATCACAAATGTCTAGGGTCTGATTATGGCATCCTTACTTAAGCAAAAGTGAATTGGAATTTTGTATAAGTGGGCAGAAGGAGATCAGGCTACAAATGTGGAATTAATTCAAAAATTTGGGAAAATATATAGGATTTGATTTTCAAGAAAGGTGTGAAATTTCATGCCTAATTTCCCTGAACAATTACTGCAGTTGCATGCAAAATTTGGCTAACTCCATGTACAAGGAATCAGACATGGACCTTTCCATGCATAGTTATTCAATAGTCATGTGCAAGCAAAGATACTGTAAATATGTACTGATATGACTGCACAATAATTTTGCATATGCAATTGTGTAACTAATTTTCTTCCATTGTGAAGCATACAGGCAATTTGTTACATTAAATAGTGCAAGTCAAATACCATGCACAGATACTTTTTGCTCAAAGCTTTATTTATCCAGAATATTAAACTGTCACAGTTTAAAATATGATTTGTTGAACTGTCAGTCTTCAAGTTCTTTGTTTTTGTCTCACTCTTTTTTGTTTGTTTGTTTGTTTTTTGCATTGGTTGTTGCATGATAAAGCTTTAGTGGATGGGCCAGCCGAGTTTTATGTACAATAGGGCACCCAATAGCCCACTGTGTCCAAAATACTCCATGTCCCCAGAATGGATAGGAAGGGGTCAGGATTTGTACCACACTGAATATTGTGGCTTGGTCAGTGCTTGGAAATTGCACTCCAGGCTTGATTATACTAATTGGGAAGGAAAAGATGACTTTTTGATCATTCTTCTTTATTATCACTGTGCTGGGTCACATCTCCGATTTCAAAGCCATTGACTGTACAACACTGCAGTAAATCCATTTGAGCTACTGTCATAATCTCATCATCACAAGCGTGTTGCCACCATTTAGAAAATATCAACAATTAAATACCAAAATGCAGTAGTGAGATGGAAGAAAGATATTGATTGGTTTGGCTAGATTTTTTAAAGAGTTTTATTGGTTGCACAGAAATCAAGTTTTTACAGATGAGGGAAATGAGCATACAAATATTAAATCAAATATGAAGTAGCTTAAGCGTATGATCTCAGGAAAAGTAACCCCACCAAGGCATCTGTGGGGTTACTTTTCCTGAGATCATACTCTTAAGCCTTTTTATGTAGGATAGAATAAATTAGAAATAATCTGTTTTTCCTAGACCAAGAAAATCCTATAAAGGTCAAGGAATCTATTCAAACTGTACTTGAACCTAACGTAAACCCAGTTTGAGGGAGGGGGGTAATTTAAATGGAAAACTAGCTGAATTCAGCTCTCATGTGTCATTTCTCTAAAACTGACATTTCACTGCCTTGACTCTCTGGCATAAAGCAGAAGCCTTGGAAGAATGCAGACATCCAAAGCTGGTGCAGGAAACTGGAGTAATCGGGGGGAACAGTTGCACAGGTGTACAACTGGGCCACAGATAAGCAAACTGGCAATTTTCTCAAGACAATAACATTTAGATCAAAGACTGGGTGTATAAGCTAAAGCAGCTTTGGTGTTCTTCATATGGTCTGTCTCCTGCAAACCAGCTTGTGCAAGCCCACTCTTGCTGAAGTCAGTGGGAACCTGGCACATTGGGCGGGGCCCAGACAGCCCATAGTCTCATTACTGGGCATTCCTCCTAAGGGTAAATCATTCCTGAATAATTTCTTCAACTTTTTAGATAGAGATGAGCTTCAGTCATGCCATCTGGATTCAGAATTAAACCTGAATCTGGTCCCACACTGGTGTAAAATAGATGTTCCACTGAGTCAAAGTAGTCAAATGGATGATTTGGGGCCCATTTCTGTTGATTAAACAAACAAATGTTAACTTTGGACCTACATATTTCCCAGTTCTACCTCTTTATTTTCTTGGACAAGTCTGTTTTTGAGTTTAATGGAAAGAAGATCCTCTCTCCTCACAATGGAGTCTGAATAGGGCAGCAAATCTGCTGACTGTTACTTTTCTCCAATTGCTTTTCAGTGAGCTCTTGTTCAGTCTGATGATTTGAAAGGGAAACAAAGGAATGCAAAAGTAACAGAAGCACCTTTCAGTGAATCACAAATCTTAAAGTTCAATTTAGACATTGCATGAGAAAATTGAAATTTGAGCGGTTGATTATGAAGGTCTGATGCATTCAATCCAATATACAGCAGCCTATTAAATAATATGAAACAGCTTGGAACTAGCACAAGGCTGAGCTATATCATAAAGCCAACCACTAGAGCAAGTGTTCCAAGATAGACTGCTATAACCACTGGAACTTAAGACTTGTGTTTCAGCACTACATTACTCGTGTCATTCTTTGGAGTCCCACCACATTGGGTAGAGGTAATTACTCCTGATTTGGAAATCAACAACACACATGATGCCAAAGGCCAAGATTTGCCCCTGGATGGTGGGAAGCTGAGGGTTTGCAATAGATTGAAATACTGCAATAAAAAACTGTATAGTAGATTGGTTTGTATTAAGGGCTTGATCCAAAACTTATGACTTCAATAGGAGTCTTTCCATTGACTTTAGTTGGCTGTAGATCAGGCCCACACTACAATGCCAAAATAAAAAGCAAACAAACAGTAGGGACCTTAAGGGTGTGTCTTAAGTTAGTGGGACTTGAGTCAGCTGACCTGTATCAAGGAAACCTAAGCTTGAGCATCTACACTGCATTTTAACCCTAGGTTAAGGATTTTCTGACCCATGCTCAAACCTAGGGCTCTGGTGTCCACAATGCAGTGCACAGACCCAAGTCAAAGTGACCCTAACTCGGGGTACCTAGTGCCCATGCCCCTCCCCACCCAAAGTGTCGACACTCTAGTCTTAGGAACGTGGTGCACTGTGGGAAAACTCCACTGCCCACCCTGTTTCCTAACTGTGGCGGGGCTACTGCTGGGACCCAGGTGCCCAGAAGGAGAACATAAACTGCAAAATTAGCTCCTTTGGTGGCCACCAAAGGAGCTAATTATGCAGTTTATGTTCTCCTTCTGGGCACCTGGGTCCCAGTAGAATGCCTACAGTTTGAGATGGTTTTATATTGAACTGCTATCTAATCTGAGAATAGGGTTCTCCACCTCCAGGCTGAGTCACATTGGCAGAAAAATGCCCATGTGCACCTGTTCTGTGGATAATTAGGACATCAGGTTCCAGGGCTTTCAAACTATTAAAACAAAACTTTGCAATTCTTAATTTTTAAAATGGGATGTCCAGTGAAGGTGTTTTTGTTTGGTTGGTTTTTATTTGTTTTTGTCTGTTTGTTTTGAAGTTTGACATAAAATGTAGGTTGCAGAGTAAAAGACCCCCTCTCCTAGCCTGGCTGTGGAGCAGTGAAGTGTATCCCCAGGGCTTGGGATGCAGTGTGCTTGAGCGCCCCGCAGGGATCACTTATCCCTGCCCCCACCACAGCTCCGGAGGCTGGGATAAGGGATCCACAAGAGGTGGTGGTGAAGTTTTGGGGTTGGTGCTACTCACTGCCTTCACAGTGCAAGCTGCCCAAGCATCTCTGCACACACAGCCCCAGGGAGGGCGGTGGAGCAAGCGCAAGGGACAGACATTAGAGCAGGACCAAGCAGCTGCCCTGCAGGGAGGAGGAGCAGCCAATCTCCTGGCTCAGCATGGTCGAGGGGGAGGGATGACCCGCAATGAGCTGGGAGCTGCCTCCCACCTATCAGCTTTGCTCCCTGTACAACAGGGAGGAGGAGCTGGAGCTGCCGCAGGAGGCTGCAGGGAAGTTTTAGGGCTGGCTTCCACCCGTCCCCCTAACAATGCAGTCCCCCTGGGCACCCCCCTACATGCTCCTCAGAGTGCGAGGGCGAGGGGGCGGGGAGAAGAGAGCAGATTGGGGACTAAGTAGCTACCCTGCAGGAAGGGGGAGGGCTGGGAGCTCTGCCACTCCCCTCCCTGCAGGGCAGCTGCTTAGACCTCACTCTGCTCTGTGGCCCAGACCCTCCAACCTTTCTGAGGCAGCATGTGCAGGGGCCCTGGGCAGCGTGCACCAAAATCTGACTGTGCTGTTGTGATCAGGAAGCAGCTCTCTTTGCAAAAAACTTCTTCTGATCTGTCTCCATTGAAAACCTGTAGGTTCTCTGATAGTGTGATTGCAGACCAGTGGTCAGCAGACAATGGATTAATGCTGATCTGAGTGGGTGCCATTTGCAATAGAGTACAATGGGTTGCACCACAGATTTTCTGAAGAGAGAGGACTGAGGAAGTTGCCCAAGGAACTCTGGGATACACCTGAAAGACTTCTGGTACCCAAGTTACATTGGGGCCGCCAGGGGCGGCTCTATGTTTTTTGCCGCCCCAAGCATGGCAGTCAGGCTGCCTTCGGCGGCCCCCCTGCGGGAAGTCCGCTGGTCATGCAGATTCGGCGGCATGCCTGCGGGAGGTCCACCAGTCCCGCGCCTTCGGCATACCCACCGCCGAATTGCCGCCGAAGCAGTGGGACCGGCGGACCTCCCACAGGCATGCCGCCAAAGGCAGCCTGACTGCCACCCTCACAGCTACCTGCAGGCTGCCCCCCATGGCTTGCCGCACCAGGCACATGCTTGGTGCGCTGGTGCCTGGAGCCGCCCCTGGGGGCCGCATGCATACAGGGTCCAAGCCCTGTTGCTTTGCTAGGTCCCAGCTTAACGTGGGCTCAGACCCTCCAGCCTTGCAGAGTCCTGGGACCCTAGATTTGAGCCCTAGTTTAACACAATTGGAGTGTTAATACACTGAGCCCAGGCTAACATTGCTGAGTAGACATAGTGTAGCGTAGGAGATACTCTACCCTTTACCTTCACTCTTCTATTTGCAGGCCACTCTCTCTCCCTCCAAGTCAGTCTATTTCATGCAGGTCATCTTCTCTCTTTTTCCTAAATCCTCATATGCTACTGTAGCAATGCACCGATCCCTATCCCCACTCTTATGTGACTTCCTAGAATCACTGTTTCTATTTATTTACATGCTACCATCATCTGCCTATATTACCTCTGGCTGTTGCTGTCTGTTCTGTGCTCTGCTACATTTTTAGTAGGTAAAATGCACAGAGACCAGTTCAAATAGGGAAACTGAATAAGAGCTTGATGGATTTGGTACTGTGCAGAAATTTCCTACACTCTGGACATCTCTGTTTTTCCTTAAGTTTCCTAATTCAAGATGAAGTGGCATTGGTTAGTGTCTTTTAATTGCAAGTAGGGATAACAACTGATGCATAAGATTAATGTATATTCATGAGTGGAATTATAGCTGTGCATGAAAGTACTACATTACTGCTTGGTAATCAACATCTACTTTACTTTTTTTTTTTTTTTTTAAGTTAGCACAGTCACTAATCAAAGATAATTACACTATTACTATTTAAAATGTGTATCAGGATTTTGTAGGGGGAAGAACAAGAGGTACAATTTGTACTCTGCAATGACAGGTAGTACTAACTAAAGATGAGCTGAGGATTCTGTGTTCTGATTTTACAAGCCTTGTTAGTAAAGGGTTGATGTTGCAAAATAAGAATCATATAACAGACATACTTTTCATTCCAATAGGGCCTTCCATCTGCGAATCAAAGCATTAATGAACTAATAATCACCACATGCTATGTGATGGAGATAATTATTGTTCTCTCTACTTTACTGATGGGAAAACTGAGGCACAGATAGAGGTGAAGTGAGTTGGTCAAGGACATGCAGTAGGTCGGTGGCAGAACCTAGACTAACACCAATGTCTACCAAGTCCTAGTTCTGTGCTTTAGACAGCCTTTCCAAAATTAAAATTAAGAATTTGATCTGGATTGCATTTTATCCAATCCCCTGAAGTTCAAAGGATTCGGATGAAAGGCCCATTTCGCGTTAACTTAATAAATGGGACATCCTAAACAAACATTTTATCTTAAAATAGAGAAGTCATAAATACTAGGCATGGGTGATTCTCAAATGTTTCCAAGTTTGGGTTCACTTCATGTAAACATCCATATTTACTCAGCATTTTTGTCTTTAGGGATAGTTAGAGAAAAATTGTCGGAGAAAAACACAGTTCTCACTTTTTGTTTGGGTACAGCAAGTCAGATGCTTTATTTCTCTCACAATTGCGCAGAGGGAGAGAGCTAAGCAGGTCTCTCTACAGGTAAACAATTACAGCAAACATTTATACCGTTCATGACAGACAATAACAAGCAACAGCTGCATTTTGTTTATACATAGGCCATCTTGATATCTTATTTTTCTCACTTGTTTTGACTCTAGCCTACAAACAATATTTTCTACACATTATCTACACAAGGTCGCAACAACTTCTCACACAGTTCTTTCCCACTCGCCTCACACAATCCTCGCTTCTACAAATCTTGTGTTATTAGGGTTACAGTTAGCCTGACTCTTTGGGTATTTGTTTGATTATTCACTAATTGGGTGACCAAATAACAATAAGGGCCTCTCTCATTTAACACAGTACAAATTCCAGGAACAGCCATCATATCTACTTCACTATAGAACCCATCAATTGCAATTATTAATTCTTGGGGTTTGCTGGTAGTGATATCATGTACTTCTATCTCTACTGATCCATTTGTTTGTATCTGGGTAAGTTACAGTGGTGGTGGCAGGGGTCAAGGGACTAGTGGTGGGCGTAGTCTTCGTGGTGGCAAGGCGTTTTTTATAGGTAAAGGCAAACAGATACTGCCCCTCCACAACTGCATGGATCCTACTGACCTCACAATCTCCATGATCCTCTCCCTAAAGAGTGCCCTCCTTCCCACAATCACAAGATGCTCCTCTCCTCAGCAGGACCAGGCTCCCTTCTAACACTTATTTTTTTATGAGCAAGCAGTCCAATGGTCCTTTACCAGCATTTTCATTGATCTGCTACATCCTCCTGCATTCTTTGGGCTGTGAAGATAGATGGTCAATAGATCCACACATTTCCTTCCCAGTCTTTTCTCCGGACATCTGGACATCATTTCTCCTGTGATAGAACCCTGAATATGAGAGACTCCAGGGTTCTGCATTAGTTTGCGAAATCGCTGCTCCCCAAAAAAGACTTGTGGGATGATAAGAGGAGTGTTTTGAGGAAGGGGGTGTAATTTGGTATTTTATCAATCTTGGTTACCATAAGAAAAAACAAATAAAAGATAGAAATGGAAAATCCAAACATTTCAAAATCTCAAAGGTTTGGTTTGGATTTATTTACTCCTTACTGATACGTAAGGGTTGGCGTGTTCCCAACATGGAAACACCAACCATCAGAAGGGTGTTTTAATAACCACATACACTTACCTAGTCCCAGAATGAATTTCCAAAAGTGCATTAAGTAATGGCAGACCACTGAGCATTGTGGGAGCACCACAAAGTATCCGACATGGCTGTTCTATTAGTACCCAGATACTTCTAATTTAAAACTCCCACCAGTTAACTTTTACAAGCAAAAACAACATTAGGAGCCATAAGTCACCTTAATGTGCCAAGAAATAATGACACACAAAATGTATGCTATAAATGTTAATGCAGACATTATATGACATAAATTTTGTATATCTGTAGATGAGCTGGAGATATAAATGATATTTAGCCTTTACCCACAAGGCATTATCCATTTTCTTCTCTGATAATCCTAATTTTAGACATTTCTGTATTTATTCATTCTAATTTGTCTGCAAAATGGGTCAGTGATTTTCTATTTTATACCAGCACTGATTTTCACACATGCTAGCACCACAACATGGATCGACTTTAATGGGAACTACAGGTGCTCAGCCCTTATGAAAATCAGGCCCTATTCAGCCAGAGAGTTAATAGTTGCCACTCATTTTCACATTCACTGGACTGCCCATGTATGCTAGAATAGCCTTTAGAACCCCTGGATTTGTTTCAGGCGTTGTAACATGGTGTTATGATGCAGCATTATTTTGTGATTACAGAACTCAATAAATTATATAATCATCATTATGCTGCAGCTATGTACTGTCTCATCAGAGTCAAGCCATGTCCTTGTTTTCTTCTAATGGTATTGATTTTTTCTCCCCTATCCCCTCCAAAGTGGGCAACATTAAAAATGTGCTATTTACCACATTTAACCATTTAAACTGAGTGATGTTTTCAATAATTTTCCATTCTAACTGCAGAGAATTCTGCAAATACCATGACTAATTATATAAGGGATAAGTGTCAACTTTTTAATGTTGAATGATATTAAGATGGAGTGAACTGGCCTGTCCAAACACCCAGTCCACCCATAAGCACTGAAACAGGTTTGCCACTATTAAAAAAAAAAAATAGTCAAACCAAAAGCCATTCACATAAGTTATGCAAAGCTGCAGTTGGATGATCTGGTTTACTGGCCTAAGCCTTAGATTTGAACTACGTTAAACTCCCTAGAATTCAGGTTCAAATGATGCTAGTGTTGACTGAACCAATTATCCTTTCAGAACAGATAAAATGGAGTTCCATGCAATTTACTCTGTGGGTCATTCAAAGTCAATCTTTAAAGCCAAGGTGCTATCAACTGTCTATGTGTGGTGATGATCCTTTGGTACTTTTCATGAGTGAGAGATTCCCCTGAATGCCTTAGAATAAAATTAACCTCTGATAAAGAGGCTAAATCCTCACACCATCTCCAGCAAAGGACACACACGCTCTAGGATAGTGTCCAAAAACTCATTAATCTTCCTGTGGTCCTTCTTTTATTAGTAGTTGAAACAATAAAAACACAACATAAGCACAACCTAAACTTTCAGACTCAATCTAGGCTGTGCCCAGGATTTTGCTGTTCCAGACATTAGTTCAGTGATTCTCTGAACTAACATTATACCCATTGTAGTGTTAAGATGCTGCAGTGGACATAGTCAATCAGCATTCTAATACAGGACTCCAACACCTGCTAACCTAGTGGTCAACAAAAGACCTTGCCACCCTATTCCAGCACCCCAAATGATATTTATTTCATAGATTTCATAGATTCTAGGACTGGAAGGGACCTCGAGAGGTCATCGAGTCCAGTCCCCTGCCCTCATGGCAGGACCAAATACTGTCTAGACCAGAGGTTCCCAAACTTATTTGGCCTACCGCCCCTTTTTCAGAAAAAACATTACTCAGCGCCCCCCCTGGAAATCTACCTTCTTTAAGAGAACAAACAGAAAGATGCAGTGACAAATTTGCGTTCTTTTATGTATCTATATTTCTACCTACATCCTACAATATAGTAAAGAAAGACGTTGTTGTAAATAAGACACCTTGAAGCTTGAAATTATAAAATTATTTATTAAAATCAACCATAGTAACATTTGCATTACACACAGAAAATTAAGATAATGAAGGATAATATTAAAATAAAAATTACGAATAACATTAAAAATAATCCTAATGAGAAGGATGAACCTGGTGCGCTGCTATTAATTTATTAATGTTCGGCTCTATTTTTGTCAGCAGCATTCTTAAATCACTGCGATGAGCTATTTGCAGTTGGTTTCTTTTTTTAGTTAACAGATTTGTGACCGCACTGAACTCACGTTCCTCTAAATATGATGAAGGAAATGCAATTAAAAACTTTTGTACTATAGCCCAGAATCCAGGATAAAGTGTAGGTATCTGCTTTTGCAGCCAGAACTGTTGGTAGCCGTCTTTGAATTTAAATTTCAATGCCTCATTTGTTGTTACTTCTATCAGTTCTTCTTGTAATTTTGGAGATTCTTCTGTGTTTGTACTTGAAAAAGGGTCCAAAACCCAATCGGGTATGTTCATTTTAAGAATATCTTCAAATTGTTGATTGAACTCAGAATGGAGAGCCTCCAAGTGCTGACGATAGGTAAGCAAGTCTTCATCATGTTTTTCTACTGTTGATAAATTTGGAAACTGGCTGAATTCTCCTCGTCCTAAATTTCGTTTGTACAGAAGAAGTTTTGCCACAAACGCAGAAATAACAGTTTTTATTTTGATTAAATTCAGCTCATTGCCTTGGAGCTGTAAATTTGTTTCATTAAATTTATTAAACAAGTCTGTCAAATAAGCTATGTCATTTTTGGAATCAATCAAGTTGGCTCGTAAAGCATCATCTTTGTTTTCTAGGAACTCTAGCACTGAGTCAAAGAGTTTATAAAACCGATCCAAACAGGCACCTTTTGATAGCCGACGACCTTCTGTATGAAGCAGCAAGCGATTGAATTCTTCATAGTTTTCAATACAAAGTTGTCCAAACAATCTGTCATTCAATGAATTGCTTCTGATTTTGTTGATTGCTTTAATGACATAATGTAATGACTTATGTAGGCGCTCACTTAGATTTTTCGCAACTAAATGTTGACAATGAATGACACAGTGTACAGCGAATACATTCGGAACCGCTTTTTTTAAATATGCAAGAAAACCCCTGTAGCGCTCTATCATCGCTGGAGCTCCATCAATAGCAACTGACAAGATATTACTCAGGGGGATTTCTTTTTCTTTAAAAAACTCTTCCAATGCATGAAATATCGATTCTCCTTTAGTATCAGTTTGCAAATTTTTAGCAAATAATAATTCTTGGCAAATTTTTTCTTCTTTTATGAATCACATGTATGCTAAAAGTAAGGCTTCATTTCTTGGCAAAGTTGACTCATCAAGCTGTATAGAGAACTGGGATGTTTTTAAATATTCACATAATGAGTCTTCAACATCTTGAGCCATTTCATCAATTCTTCTTTGCACTGTATTATTGCTCAAAGAAATTTTCTTGGTAATATCAGACGCTGGCTTGTGTAGCATAGTGCGTATTACCTCACTTATAGCCGGTAAAATTAGTTCTTCACCAATAGTATGCGGTTTTCCCGATTTAGCAATCAGTAATGAAATGTTGTAAGAAGCACGCAACCCATCATCATCTTCTTAGGATGCTATTGAAAAGAGTTTTGCCAATGTCGGTTGTCTCAAAAAATTTTCTTTAAGTGCTTGAAAATAAGATAAATCCTTATCTTTCTTATCAGCATGAACGTTTGTCAAATGTTCTTGTAGTCTTGAAGGCGTCATAGCTTCATTTGATAAAGCTTTTTGGCAAATCAGGCACATCGGTAATGTATTGTTTGTAGGCGACTGAATAAAGCCATAGTTCAAATATTCAATACTATATTGCCTACGTTTTTTCTTGGGTTCAGCCATGATATTATCTGTAAAAGAAATAAAATTTATGTGTTTATTTATCATAATAGGGGTATAAAATTATCAAAATATATAACAATTTATATAATTGAAAAAATGCAATTTCTCTCGCCGGAACCAAAATTTTTTGCAATAGTTGTGTTATTAGAATATCGCCCACAACATCAGGTATACAGTGGTTTTTGCGTAAGACGGCAAAAGACAACCAAACTAAAATACTAATGAAACTAATAAACTGGGCTTTGTTCTTTGCTCGGCATTAGATATATGTATTTGATATTAAATTGTCAAATATCAAACTAAATTTATCAAGAAATAATTAATTTTAAAAATAATCAATATGCAATTAAAAATCAGTTAATAGTTTTAATTTAGTTTGCCCTTATTTAAATAATTGTTCCTTATTAACACACACCTTATTTACCAATTAACACAGATGATTCGATAGATATAAATAAATAGTTAACAGGTTTTTTTACGATTTCATTCCCCTGTTTTCGTTAATATTGTAATAAAAATATGACAAATATATTGACTGTACACTTCAAATAGTACTGTACCGACACAAGCCTGCTACGATTTTATTATTAGTAAGCACTAGAGACACAGAAACGTACGGTAGATATGTAAGAAAATGTATAAAAATACTCATGTGTAAATTGCTGTTTTATTGAAACAACAATAATACAATTTGCTTTGTATGTGATCCGTAATCCATAAAGATCGAAGGTATCAAATATGAATAAAAATTTTTAAATACTTATTGCACTATTGTTAACTGCTTTTTACACAATTCAGAAACAATCTAAATTAGATTTCATACGTTGCCTATTTATAGTATCGTATTGTAGACAAGTCATTACACGCACACATTCCTGCCGATGCATGCTGGACTTCCCGACAATGCGCGACATGCTCGCCTGCCAACACTTGCTTGTTAAGAGCTGTTGGCGGACTGGACACCTGATCGGTTATAATTTGTGAATTTATTTGGAAAATAAAGTAATCACTACAACTTTAACTCTATGTTACACAACAGATGAAACATGTATGAACGGTTTTTCAAAAATTTCTTATATTCTCTTCTTTCTTTATGCTTCCACCGCCCCCTTATTTTTATTTAATGCCCCCCAATTGCACCCGAGGCTACTACTGCCCCCCTGGATCGTTCCAGCGCCCCCCATGGGGTGGTATCGTCCACTTTGGGAACCTCTGGTCTAGACCATCCCTGATAGACATTTATCTAACCTACTCTTAAATATCTCCAGAGATGGAGATTCCACAACCTCCCTAGGCAGTTTATTTCAGTGTTTAACCACCCTGACAGTTAGGAACTGTTTCCTAATGTCCAACCTAAACCTCCCTTGCTGCAGTTTAAGCCCATTGCTTCTTGTTCTATCCTTAGAGGCTAAGGTGAACAAGTTTTCTCCCTCCTCCTTATAACTCCCTATTAGATACCTGAAAACTGCTATCATGTCCCCTCTCAGTCTTCTCTTTTCCAAACTAAACAAACCCCGTTCTTTCAGCCTTCCTTCATAGGTCATGTTCTCAAGACCTTTAATCATTAACCCCTCTCAGTCTTCTCTTTTCCAAACTAAGCAAACCCAATTCTTGTTGCTTTTCTCTGGACCCTCTCCAATTTTTCCACATCTTTCTTGAAATGCGGTGCCCAGAACTGGACACAATACTCCAGCTGAGAGTAGAGCAGAAGAATGACTTCTCGTGTCTTGCTCACAACACACCTGTTAATACATCTCAGAATCATGTTTGCTTTTTTTGCAACAGCATCACACTGTTGACTCATATTTAGCTTGTGGTCCACTATAACCCCTAGATCCCTTTCTGCCATACTCCTTCCTAGACAGTCTCTTCCCATTCTGTATGTGTGAAACTGATTGTTCCTTCCTAGTGGAGCACTTTGCATTTGTCTTTGTTAAACTTCACCCTGTTTACCTCAGACCATTTCTCCAATTTGTCCAGATCATTTTGAATTATGACCCTGTACTCCAAAGCAGTTGCAATCCCTCCCAGTTTGGTATCATCTGCAAACTTAATAAGCATACTTTCTATGCCAATATCTAAGTCGTTAATGAAGATATTGAACAGAGCCGGTCCCAAAACAGACCCCTGAGGAACCCCACTTGTTATGCCTTTCCAGCAGGATTGGGAACCATTAATAACAACTCTCTGAGTATGCTTATCCAGACAGTTATGCACCCACCTTATAGTAGCCCCATCTAAACTGTATTTGCAAATTGTATTTAGCATGTCAGCTGGTTGCCATATGGTGGCCAAGGCACTAGGACAGATTTTCTCAGCGTGGGCAAAGGCCCCAGCAACAGAAAGGCTCTGTGGGGTGTGGGGAGAACTGCAGCAAAGCAATGAAGTCACAGGCTCACATCCACCTAGGACTTAATGATCTGTGCCTCAGTTTCCCATTTGTAAAATGGGGATAATAATTAACACCCTCATATGAAAGTTGAGAGGATTAATTAATGTTCTGTTAAGAATAGTAAAGAAGTTCCAATAACTGTGTGATCTGGACAATAGCTGTAGGAGGTCAGTACATTTTTGAATAACAGCTCTCAAGTTTGTCTTCAGGCTACTTAGTTAAACACAGGAGCAGGCCAGAACATTAGTTGCAACAACACAACTTTCACAGCTTCCAGGCATTTCTAGCAAGAACATAATAAACATGGAATCCAGTTTGGCCCCTGCAATAATTTATTTTTCTTTTTTTCTTTGAGTTGTTGGAAGTTTGGACAGGTCATATGAAAACTATTTCTCGTCTTTTATATAAACTGCATGCATCAGTTAAAAAGCCAACAACAATTGAATGTAAAAAAAGAGTTTCTGTGCTTTCTGAAGTCAGGTGCCTGGATCCAGCTAACACAGGAGAGAAGTGTAACACATACCTTGTAAAATAAGTGATTTTGCAGAATACAAATACCCATAGCTGAGGGCAGCCGTGGCTAAAGAGTAAAGTACCAATCCAATCTGCTATTAAATGGGAAGAGCTGTTATTAGATCAAAACATGCCATTTATGATGACAGTGATAAAACTAATTTAAGTTACTTTTAATTTAATCACCTCCTGGATTAATTGAGGTTGCACCAGTATCTTATATTTCCTAAGTTACCACTGTCTCCTAAAGTGCATTCACTGATGAATTTCTACTTAGCTTACTATGCATTTCAAAGAGTTGAGCTGTTTCATTTTAGCCATTTTAATTATGTGAAGCCATAAGCTACTTCATGAATTACAAAAAAGCATTTTCATTCTTATATTGCAATTATACAGTGAATGCAAAATCAGATAAAAATGCTGTGGTTCAAAGGCAGACCTGCAAAGATACCATACATCGTATACTGCATGCATACCATCCCGAGTTAATGGGCCAAAAATACCAATTGGGTACAGCCCAGTTGAGCCCACTCTCCCTAGCAGCAAAGGTTAATGTTTCAAAAAATTGCAGTGTGGTTGTAGCCATGGCAGCTCCGGGATATTAGAGAGAAAAGGTGGGTGAGGCAATATATTTTATTGGACCAACTTCTGTTGGTGAGAAAGACAAACTTTCAAGCTCCACATAGCTCTCCTTCAGGTTTTGAAAAAAGTATTTCTTTACTTTGCATTTTATAGGCAAAATATGCTGAGATAGAAGCTCCTGACCCTTGCACTCTTCGGTGGACTGCAACAATGCAAGGACCCTGCACTTGCCACGACTCCAATACAGTCACTAGGCACACTTGTGACCCGCACTCTCTTAAACCCTAGGTTTGCTGCCTTCTGGGTGACAGGAGGGAAAAGGAAGCCAAGTAAAGGCTCTGCCCTTTCCATCAGGAGGGGAAAGGAAGCCAAATAATGGCCCTGCTCACTTCACACTAGCCTGCAGAAGGGGAAGTAGACTTCATTTTCATAGGGGTGCTGCTCCTGAGTGCTGGAGAGCTTTGGAGATGCTGCCCCCTGGAGCTCCCCCTGGGATGGTGCAGCTCTGCACTAGCCCAGGCAATAGCACAGTTTGGCTTTCCCTTAAGTGATGCTTGATACCATAGTTATGGAAACTAAAATATTTAATATGGCTTTTGAAATGTAAAAGCCCTTGCGAAACAGATCTATTTTCTGCAGATAATGCTCCACACCTGTCATCCTACGTTTTGGCAGCAAAGCCAGACATGCTTAAAAACAGGGGCATCAGAACACATTAAAGCAACGAATATGCTAGGAAAATTCCCAGAGACGTCAGTTTCTGTAAACGGGGATTAAAAAGGATGCTGGTGTGCAACAAAAGTGTACAATTGCAAATTTGATTCTCACACCATGTGTCCTAGCATAATCCCCCATAAAGAACTGTGGCTAAAAGTTCTTGACCTGACATTATAGAATGGGGATGCTGGGCCAATCAGAGTCATAGAAGTCGAAGATGAGAAATGGCTAGGAAAGAGTTCCAGAGGTTAAGAGGATTGAAACAGGAGAAAGAGCTCACCACAGGACCTAAAGGAGAGAGGGAATGCTGCTCCTCCGCTCTTCCCAAGCCAGGGTGCCAAAACAAGGCTGTTTCAGGGCCTTCCTTCTACTTTTAGTAAATAAGATTCTCTTCTCTTCCTCCTCCTGCTGCTGCTTCCTTTTACTTGAGGCTCTGGATTCACCCCCACTAATCAAGGTTACAAATTACACTTCATTGCGCCAGGGAGGCATCTTCTATTGCACAAGGGGTTTCCTCTCAGCAAGGCAGGCTATTCTTCCTCTATGAGGAGGGCAGATTTCATTTCTGACAGGGTTTCTTAGCAGCCCATGGTGAGGGTGAATGGAATCAATGGCAACTCTCCCCAACTAGTCCTGCCCACTCTTTGGGCCCTTGCAGCCCACACCTAGAGGAGACAGCATTGCACTGGCACAAAAGCAGTGCATTCTCCCTTGAGAGACAATCCACTGCACACAGGTTTGTGCCTCCAGAAGCTAATGTAAAGCAGTGCTTAGGTGAGCCCCGACCATATCAAAGTTAGTCCAATACCCACTTCCAGTATCTAGTTGTTCTACAAAACAAGTATATTTAATGCTTTGTTCAAAGTGTTGGGTTTTTTTTAAATCTCAAGAAATGGGATTGCGCTATGTCAGGAAATCATGGCTCTGCAGGAAATACATCTTCGTTGCCTCTGGCACTTTGGGCCTGGTCCCCTCTCTGTGCTGCAGGCCATGCACGCTGTACCAGTTCCTACAGCCTTAGGGATGGATTGATTGCCCAGCTGACTGGAGTGCAAACTCGCTCCCTGTTCTTTGCCTAAAGATGCCTGAAGAAATCTTTCTACCCTACCATTGGAGTTGTGGTGGAGGTGAGGCAGCGCCAATTCCCACCTGAGTTCTGCTGCTGGCAGGAGGTGGATGCTCTCTTACCTTCAGGACATATATTCCGACTGCCAGTTTTATAGGCAGAGGACATGAACTCCAAGGAAACACGGTCTTTAGAAACTTCATCTCATTGGCTGACAGCTCGGTTTCAGAGTTCGGCCAAAGAGTGACAACACGAGGACACGCGTTTCCTCTAAATTTCTTCCTTAGATGACTGACATTCAGACTGCTGGGAAACAGCCTTAGTAGAATGTAAGAGGAGCACGGTGGCATGATTTATTAACCACAAATTCATTCCTCTGAGCTTAAATGCCATATGTTGACAAGACCTCTGACTTTTATTGATGAGGATGGAAAATCCCATACTATGTATATATTGCCTAAAAATTAGCCTTCTCCTGAAAGTGTAAGAACACTCTAGAATAGATAATAACTTTTGTGGCTGCTGGATTTCACAGGCATCAGTTCTTGCCCCAGCGGGATAATGACAGTCTCCCACTTCAGTGGGATTTATCACCCAAGGGGTTTCCACTATTCAGCAGCCACTGAGATGGCTCTTTGGCCTGGATCAGACCAGTAGACTTCTCCCCCTTCTTGCTTCTTAGTTTACCGCATGGATGCGAAAGAGAAAAATGAAGCAAATTCTTTATTCCCTCACACTAACATGTCTCCATAAGCGGCTGCTCTGCTAATCGGTTCTTTGGCCATTGACCTTTCTGGAGGAAATAGCCTTATTTTGCTACACCATTTATCACAGGGCCCAAGTGTCAGTGGAAGGTATGGTGTTTGTTAGCAGCACCTACAATGGCTTACATGTAATTCTGGAAATATAGCGTCCACTGATGTCCTGGTAGCGATACTCTAGTTCATCCAGGACAGGCACAAATAAAATACGTGGCTATGGAATATCTAATTCATTCCACATATACACCCCACAGTATCAAGACTCCCAGCTTGATTAGAAAAGATCAAAAAAGAATTGTATTACTAAATATATTATGTCTATGAATGAAACAAAAGCAACAAGATATACTAAAATAGGATTTCTCCGCCTCCTCCCCCACCAGCACATGACTGGATCTTCCAATTTTCCCTTGCCCTTTGTTTTTCTTTAACCCGTGCAATGACCCTATACAGTAAATTGAATTCCTATATTCATTTGAACTATATATAACATCGCTTAGCGTGATTACTTTTCTCCCCCCATCCCACACACACTTTTCCACTTCACTTCAAAAAGTGGCTGTTTTTAAAATCAATATGTAGGATTTTCTAGCTATAAAAACAGATCTTGTCAATATATCTTGCATGTCATGTTACTATTGATCCTGTAAAGCATTCGACCAAGCACAAATAGTAATATGACTGACTAAGCAATTATTAGCTCTAAATTTAGCTAGGGAAAGACTACACTTCCTACAGCTACAGACAAGTAGGATCTGCATAGTTTATCATTTCCAACAGCCTCACTCACATGCAGCTCATGAAAAGTGCTCCATATTTCAGTCCTGATGCTCTAGCTTAAATATCTCTAGCAAAGAACCTAAAACAAAAACTCCAGCAAACATGTAACATAAGGAAACCCAACATGACTGTCGCACCCAGACAACAAAATATAAAGAAGATGGGACCAATGGAAGGAAATGTCAGATGGACCATTGCAATCTGAATGTGGGCTGTTTACTCCCTGGCCATGATGCTTCTTGGATGTACACTGGTTTTGCACTACTTCAGTGGCGTTACTCCAGGTTTAAACTGTAGAAACTGAGATGAGACACAGGCTAACTGTTTTGAGGCAATATTACATTCTGGAGGTCATTCTGATCTCTCCTAAGTCACTGAAGTTACACCAGTGTAAAACTAGTGTAAGCCCAGTGACTTATATTAGAGTAAGTGAGATCAGAATCAGGCCTGCTATTTTCAATCAGTTTATTATAGTTGAACCAGTGATTCAAGAAACTCAAGAGGTGTGTGTATGTAGTGCTTATGTGCATATCGCACCTCTTTAGATCATTATTTATAGTAAAAGTTAGGTCTGAAATGATGTCCTGCTTGTGTATCCACATATGATATTTTCCAGGAGCGAGCTTCTTAACTTTTTAAGTATCACACTCCTCCCCATTCTTTGTCTAGAAATTAAAAGCTGCAAACTATCAGATTTGTTAGGCTAGGTCCCAGATCTACAGAAAAGTGACTAAAGAATATGTCCTGTGGCACCTTAGAGACTAACAGATGTATTGGAGCATGAGCTTTCGTGGGTGAATACCCACTTCATCAGATGCATGTAGTGGAAATTTCCAGAGGCAGGTATAAATATGCAAGCAAGAGTGAGTCAGGCTAGAGATAATGAGGTTAGTTCAATCAGGGAGGATGAGGTCCTCTTCTAGCAGTTGAGGTGTGAACACCAAGGCAGGAGAAACTGCTTTTATAGTTGGCTAGCCATTCACAGTCTTTGTTTAATCCTGAGCTGATGGTGTCAAATTTGCAGTGAACTGAAGCTCAGCAGTTTCTCTTTGAAGTCTGGTCCTGAAGTTTTTTTGCTGCAGGATGGCTACCTTTAAATCTGCTATTGTGTGTCCAGGGAGGTTGAAGTGTTCTCCTACAGGTTTTTGTATATTGCCATTCCTAATATCTGATTTGTGTCCATTTATCCTTTTACGTAGGGACTGTCCAGTTTGGCTGATGTACATAGCAGAGGGGCATTGCTGGCATATGATGGCGTATATTACATTGGTGGACGTGCAGGTGAATGAACCGGTGATGGTGTAGCTGATCTGGTTAGGTCCTATGATGGTGTTGCTGGTGTAGATATGTGGGCAGAGTTGGCATCGAGGTTTGTTGCATGGATTGGTTCCTGAGTTAGAGTTACTATGGTGCAGTGTGTAGTTACTGGTGAGAATATGCTTCAGGTTAGCGGGTTGTCTGTGGGCAAGGACTGGTCTGCCACCCAAGGCCTGTGAAAGTGAGGGATCGTTGTCCAGGATGGGTTGTAGATCACTGATGATGCGTTGGAGAGGTTTTAGCTGGGGACTGTATGTGATGGCCAGTGGAGTTCTGTTGGCTTCTTTCTTGGGCTTGTCTTGCAGTAGGAGGCTTCTGGGTGAATGTCTGGCTCTGTTGATCTGTTTCCTTATTTCCTCGTGCAGGTATCGTAGTTTTGAGAATGCTTGGTGAAGATTTTGTAGGTGTTGGTCTCTGTCTGAGGGGTTGGAGCAGATATGGTTGTATCTCAGTGCTTGGCTGTAGACAATGGATCGTGTGGTGTGTCCGGGATGGAAGCTGGAGGCATGAAGGTAGGTATAGCGGTCGGTGGGTTTTCGGTAAAGGGTGGTGTTAATGTGACCATCACTTATTTGCACCGTGGTGTCTAGGAAGTGGACCTCCCGTGTAGACTGGTCCAGGCTGAGGTTGATGGAAAATGTTGGCATATTGTGGGGCCATGCGGGTGACCATAGCGGTGGTCACCACTGGTCTGGAGGTATATATCATCATCAAATTTGAAATAGTTGTATGTGAGGATAAAGTCACAGAGCTCAGCAACCAGTTGTGCTGTGGCATCATCAGGGATGTAGAAGCTCTTTACACAAACATCCCACACACAGATGGAATACAAGCTGTCAGGAACAGTACCCCTGAATATGCCAACATTTTTATGGCTGACCTGGAACAACGCTTCCTCAGCTCTCGTTCACTCACACCCCTTCTCTACCTACGCTACATTGATGACATCTTCATCATCTGGACCCATGGGAAGGAGACTCTGGAAAAATTCCACCACGATTTCAACAGCTTCCACCCCACCTTCAACCTCAGCCTGGACCAATCTACACGGGACTCTTTGCTGCTTTTACAGATCAAGACTAACACAACTATCCCTCTGATAAGGAATATGGGAATGATAATCTTCAAAGCTCACACCCAGGTTTGTCACTTCATCTCTCTGACAGTACAGAAGTGAAAATTATTTAGAAACATTAACCTGTTTGAGGATGAACATCCTATTTTGCTTTTGTTTACAGGTTATACTCTGAGAAGGAGCATATGCTAAGCAATAAAACCTTATTTTCATCATAAACGGAGAATTTAAGACCCACGCAGTATCTGCTTTCTCAAGGTCCATGAAGATGGTAAATAACAGTTTAAGCAACTGATAAACTGACAACAGATTTTTTCACCCTTTGTCTGCTGTGGTTTAAATATATTAAGATGCCAGCAACATACTTTGGCTAGCAAGGTGTTTAAAGGGAGGAAATGGAGCTTAGTTGCAAAAGTTAACAGTTCAAATCATGCATGCTAATGGTTCTTAGTAAATTGATATGTTATTATTGCTTAATTTTGGTAAACATTCTTACTGAAAAATATTCTCTCAATTGCAGCCCATCTAAAATAGGCTCATTTATGCTAATGTCTTTCTCCTTGACACTCGGTAAATTCTTCCTAATGCATTAATTATGACTCCAGATAGACCAATGATTATTTCATATATGCTAATTAGGAATCATTTTATTCAGTCTGCCGCACACATCAGTAAACAAGTGGAATGAATTCCCCACAGAGAGGATAAAAAGACAATGATTTCCTTTCCACTGCAGCTTAGAGAATTTACCCCACGATCAAGAAGTAATTAGAGAAGAAAATGAGGAGTTAGAAAAAATACATTTACAGGTGTGAGGCACTAAGAGCCTGTTCCTTCCCAGAGACGGAATAAAAGCAGACGGCTTCATAGCTAATGAGTTTTTACCATATATGATTAGAAACCCTAATCTCCTTTCCATAAAAGTAAATAAAAAAATACAATCAAATTAGTTCCATTTGTAGTAGAACAAATTGATATGAAATAGTCTTGTTTGAATGCTGGGATTGAAAGAGATGTGAAGTTGAAACAAAATGTGTGATGCTCTATTCTCAATTCTAATCTCTAGATGCTATGGTTAGAATTTAGCTAATTTACAAGAGTTTTTCTTTGCACTAGTTAAGAACCACTTCATGTGGTATCAAAGCCCCCAATCTTACAACTGGATCCACCTACGTCCCTTTGTAGGGCCCTGGTGACTGCTGTATAGATACAAGGAGTTTATCCACACAGATCTCATTGCTGGATTGGGGTCAAAGTGAAATGGAAAGTGAATTAGTAAAAATGGTATCTCAGGACTCCATACATAAGCCCAAATTTTCAAATATGCACATGCCTAAGGGCCCAGGCACTTAGCGTGTAACTCTCCAATATGTGCATGTGCAGGTCAGGGCTGTATGTATGCCTACAGGCATATGCCCAGAGAATGTGGACTTGTGTGTGGATTTGCATGCCAAATTTGGGTGAATGTTTGAAAATTTAGACTTTATTTTTCTCTCAGTGTCTTTCAAACCAAGTTTACTCATTTTACAAAGTTGCACACTCATCCTAGGATCTGAGAGTCAAACTGGGCGCTCTCTCTTTGTGACATCATTAAAAATGAAGATTGTACAATTATGATGCATGAGCCAGACTAGAATCCAATTAAATCCCCAAAGTTGTTGAAATACTTCAGTGATTGGGGCCTGATTGATTAACAGATGGGGTGAATTTTATGTGCATTTGTGTGCTTACATTGTAGGAAAGTCTAGCCCTAAGGTGGCTTAGTTTGGTGCCTAGTTTGGATCGGGGTACAAACTACCCCAGAGTTTAGGGGCATTTAGATGAAGGCTTTTAGTTTCGGCCTGTGTTTATTACTTAATGAACTGAACTCCATATTAATCATCCTTAGGAACAGCAATTTGGTATTTAATTGATGTTGTTGGAGGTACTGTACGTTAGTATGCTATTTAGGATATAAAAGGCTTGTTGCTTTTTTCTTTTAATACAGGGGATACCAACAAATGGAAACTTAAAGGAGGATTGTGGTTCATGCTCTGTAAGATGATTTGGTTCTGGGTAAAGATGGCTCCATTTTAGTAATATTGACATCAGCATCAACACGTGACATTTCATAACTTGTCCTGCACATCAAGCTACGTTCTATAGAATTTTCAGTGATATCTGTATTTATCCCATGGAGTTTGATTAATCGGAAAATGAATATTATACTAGCTCAACTGCTAAAAACAAAAAGCACTTTTGTGAAATAACTTCTATGCTTTTGTATTTTCATCATAAGTTGTTTGGCAATCTTCCTAACTCTTCAGCCTGAAGGTCTATATTGTTATCCCTAATGGAAGAATAAAGAGATGAATCTACTAACTTCTCTATGAAACAATGCTGGGGAGAAATATCCAAGATTATTAAAATTAACATCAATCAGTTTAGACAGATAATCAATAATTGTCCACTTAGGTTGTTCAGTCATCCACAGTGCCAAGAAATAAAGGTTGCTATAGTCTGTTTTAGCTGACATTACTCTTGTAATGAATTCAGAGTGGGCTCTTTTGGAAAGCACCTTGAAAATAAGATCCTGGGAAAGAGTAGAGTTTAAGTTAGCTCACATATTCTTGTCTACCAGTGCAAAATGCCACTGTTTGATAGGATAGCCATTGGAGCTTATGAAAATGATAACGAAAGATCAGAAGGATATTGTTCAACAGCATTAGTCATAATGATACCATTCTAAACTATTAGCAGTTTTTAAAAAAAATATAATTGCTAATGGACTGTGTGTTTATCACACCATAGCAGAACTATTTTTTGCCACTACAGATTATTAGAGGAGAGACTGGAATTCCAGCTATCTGAATGGTGCTGTTATGAATAGCAAAGTTATTGAAAGCTAATTAAACAGTAATGGTGGTCCCTGTATGGTGCTGAGGCAATAGTATGCTTCTCTAATCTTTTGATACACAGTCCTAATTTTTAGATGTGTGCATCTCAAAAACCATTAAATGAAGCCATGTGGAAATTGAGTCCTAGTCAGTCTTTTAATATGTAAAAAGTACTAATGCTTTCTTTGTTCTGCTCAGAATCAAAAGCTGCAGGAATCTTTAAATAAATTTGCATTTTTAACAGCCATCTTGTCACTAGCCACCATGCCCTGGAAATTTGAAAAAAAATTCATTTTTTTAAACAAAGAAACAAATTAAATAATACAGACAAAATTTGAGAGGGTAGTCAGTTTAACACCACTGTGTAGCAGGGAGGAACACTCACCTCCCAAGTGCCTACAAGCAGCTAAGTGTGGTAATCCAATCTTTGTCCACTTCTGGATTTCCCCTGTAGATTACCGACCTTCCTAGACAGGTCTTCAGTGGCTTAGCCCTCCAGTCAAGCCACAGTCAAAATGGACCCCTTCCCATGTATTCAAGTCCAAGACAAACCCAAAACAAACGTTTGCCAATCCCAGTCTCAAGCTGGATCCAACCTCTACTTCCTGAGGGTTACTTCTCTCTTCCGTCCCTCTAGTGCTCCTTTGAGTCTCTCCCTGTTCACCAAACTATCTGCCTTCACCCGGGTCTTCAGTGCCCATCTCTGGGCCTTTTAAATCCATTCCTTCACCTGGGCTTCTGAAGGAGCCTTATGCCTGTCTCAGGCTTAGATCACTTTGCCAGTGGCAGAACCCAGGCCCACCCACTACTCAGGTTCCAGCCCAGCGACCTTATAAACAACAGCCACATAGTGCTGCCTTTAATTAGCATTCCCCAGGTTTCATTCTACCTCGTCCCTTTGCCTTCAGCCTTTACCCTAGGGTTAGAGTTTTCAGGACCTCTCAGTCCCAGGTTTAGAAAATGCAGCCTGGAAAGCTCTTTTGTCCAGAGCAGAGCCCCCTTCTTTAGCCCCAGACAAGAACTGACATGCTCAGGCCCTGCAACTCTATTTCATCTGAGCCTGCTGGGCTGATTGGCTGCTTCCACGCAGCCTTTCTAGGCAGGCCTGGAGGACCCATCTTTGCTGCTCTTCCTGGGGTGGGATGTAGTAGAACTGCAGAGCCACCAGCAGCAAGCCCCGAAGGGCCAAGTACACCCCATCACACACCTGCTTAATGTTATGCATAGGAATAGTCCTGGTGATTTCAAGCAGGTCAGAATAACAACTAGTCCCAACTGATTTGTCTCTAGTGCCATGTGGACTGTACAAGGACCAGATAGTCTGTTCTAAGAGTCCAACGCTGTTGCCCAGTGAATCCTCCTAAGCACTATGGTAACTAGTTGGATGGCCCATAGTCAGGACATAAAGAGATTCAGTTTGCTGCTGCCTCCACTGCCCTTCTGCCAAAATTTCTGCAGTTCTTTGGGTAGGCAGTGTATCTGTTCCTTGGCTTTCGGTGGACTGAGGTGGATGGAAACCTTGACTTGCTTCTCTCACTCTTTTGGAGGGCATAGGCCTCCCTCCTTCCATTGTTACTCAGATGTTGGGAGTTTTCCTGAGTAAGAGATGAGTAAAAACTGATTGAAGACCTCGGGGTTTGTCCATAAAACAATATTTCGAAAAATCGCCTAAGATTAATTTGCCCTGTTTGGTTTGCTTTTTATCAGGAGGGAATACACCATATGTAAGTTACAGATAGGATTTTATGCAGTATAGAGGGAGCCTAAGAATGGTGAACCTTTTCCAGTTAAGCATTAGAAGACATGTGGATACAGTGTTGGAACAAAATGGCTCATATTAACTGTAGGCATGGCTAGACAAGAGTAATTGAACATGTGGGAGGCCTCATTCTTTGGAAGACAGGATTAGGGAGGTACATAGATCAGCAGGCTGAAAACGGAATGTTTTTGCTATCTAAAATAGGTAAATAGGTCAGTAAGCTAAGAGACAGAATGTCTGAGCTAGCTAAGATAAGAGGTGGAACACCCAGGAAACCATTTACCAAGAACAAGATAAGTCAGGTGCATAAAGATGAGGTAAAAAATAAAGTTGAGCATAGGCAGTGTGTGGACAGAACATACTATAACCTATAAAGTAACCAAGCCAATCCCCAAATGTGTGATGCAATGTTAAGTAAATGTAAAGTAATTTGTAAACATATAAAGGAAGAGTTTTGCTGTGTAACTTTGAATGTGTGGTATGCCTTATACCCAACTCAGTGTAGACTTGCTGTATGCCAAATAAAGATGCCTGAGTGACGAAGTCCAGTGTTGAGCTGAGTTCTTAGGTACAAAGTGGATACGGTCTCAGAGGCTACTGAGTGAATAAGGTCTCAGAAGCCACCTGAACATATTCCTGAGTGGATAAGGTATCACAAGCTACCCCAACATTAACAAAGCCTCATACTCTTTCAAACTGCATCTGCTCTAAATATTGAATGTGGAGCAGGCATTTGAGATTCCAGTCCAGAAATTATAACTTGTAAAGCATCAGCGGACCAGTATGAAACTACAGGCCTCCTATTCATCAGCTCCATGCTGTATGAACAAGCCCCATTTCTGTAATCAATCTTTTAGTGTTTGTAACTGGTACTGAGCATCTTTATGCCTGTGCTATGTTCCAAGTGAAAACCAACCAAGGAGAAAATAGATTTCTCAATCAAAAGTTTTATTTGTATTCTGACACACAAATCAGCATCCTTCATTTCTTCATGCAGATTCGTATTCCCTAATGCTCTTTTGTTCAGAAGATACTATGTACCTGTCTCAGCTATAGCCTTTTACTGGCGACATTAGAATAGATTTTGGATGCACATTGTGAAGATTGCTTACTAAATTACTACATTTCAAGCCACATTTATTTAGAAGACTATTTACAGATTTCCTTTTGGGGGGCGATGGAGGGGGGTTGTTAAAGCCAGGCTGCTTCATTTTCAAATTTGGAAAAATATTATTTCTCACTGAAGAAAAAAAATCCCACTCTGGACAAGTCTGACATCAATTATGTGGAAATTTTTAGAGCATTCAGTGTAATGGATGATAGTTTTAATTACTTAAATACATAATTGCCTGACACTAATCCTGATCATGATTGTGTTCCCTTTTCACCTGTACAAGACACTTACAAAACGAACATTGACGCATAATTGTTTATTTTTATGCTATGTTGGTAATTGCATTACATGTCATTTGTTGAGAATTTTAAAATAGCAGGAGGGCTTTGAAAGTGCCTGGGAGCTGGGCCCAATGAAGGCATGGACTGGACCAGGAGGATTGGCATGCTGAAAGTATCACAGCCTGTCTAGTTAATGGCCATTAATTGAGCCTGGATGAGCATTTTAAATTGTGCCCAGCTAGGAAAAAATAATGGCCATTTAACCAAAAACATAGAGGTACTATTTGATGGTTTGGCTGATTTGCAAAGGAAATCTCCTCTAAGGAGGAGGCATATTTTCTGTGGCTTGTGACTCCTGGCTATATCTTGTTTATTTTCACCACAAGCTTCAGTTGCTAATAATGGATGGCATGTTACTTCTGCATGAAATTTCAAGCCTTAGAAATAGTGACATATTGAGCTAAAAGTGAAGTTTACAAGTTGATCTACGCAAAAGGTTTGGGTTCTTAAAACACATTAAATGCATAAAAGGAAGATTTATTGTAAAGTTTTAATCCATTTTGTTCAGCTGTCTATATTTAATACACACCTCTGGTTTTGGAGTTCTGTTCCTCACCGTGCATGTAATAAAGTTAAATGCAACCATGTGACCATATGAATTGTTACAAACACTGTCACCACAAAGTCACTATTGCACATTAGTGGTTAAAAGCGAAACACTCTTTCAAAGCTCCATATTTTAAAGATCAATAAAGGGATAAAAGTTAATGAAGTGTTGCCGCAGGTGAATAATGCACTAAAAGGACATAAGCAAGTAAACAAAATGGCAAAATATTAGTTAACTTCTAACTAACTTCTCCTCTGCAACCAAGGTACACTGGATGCAGGGAGAATACATCTGGGGAAAGATATTGTCAGGGAGCTGGTTATGAATTCCTGATACTGGAGGCTGATCTATGTTAGTCCCAGCATAAATTAGCACAGTGTAGGGTCTGTAAGGGAGGATCACCAGAGCACAGCATAGCTCTCCTGTGACTTTCCTCGCTCCCTACCTCTTTTCACTCCCAACATACTCCTTACACCAAGGAGAGAGGGAGCATGACTGGCACCGGAGCCAGCCTTATGCCAGTAGAATATGCCTCATGTTAATCCTTCAGGGGAATTCTTCACTGGCCATTTGTAGCTAGGATCATGATCAGGAGCAGCCCTAGCCATTCTACCAGCCACCAACGGGCAGAAAATAGTTTTGCTGTTCCCGAGCAACTGAACAAAAGCAACCAATCAATGAGCTAAAAAAGCCTAGAGGCACAGCAATGTGGAGCCTCCTGAAAGTTGGCATTCAGGGTGACTGTCCTGCCAGGGCCGGCTCTAACTTTTTTGCTGCCCCAAACAGCAAAAAAAAGCGCCGCGCTGCCCCCCCGCCACCCCAAGATTGGCCGCCCCTTACCAGGTGCCGCCCCAAGCATGTGCTTGGTTGCCTGGTGCCTGGAGCCGGCCCTGTGTCCTGCTTGCCTACCCCTAGAACTGGCTCTGGTTAGAATGCTGTCTCTTTGCATGGCCTTAGTGCAAAAGGTCCTGATCTTAAGGGCCAGTCTGGCCCCCTGGGGTTATGAACTTTTATTTTTGAAAAAGGACACCAGGGCTGAAATCCTCAGGGATATTAAGTATCTAACTCCCATTGACTTCAGTGGGGCCAATTGCTCAAAACTGAAAACTCTTACCCACCTGTCTAGTCCCACTGATGTCACTGAAATAAGAAATCCCTGTATTTAAATCAATGTGATCACTCTCACGAGTGAGAATCAGGTCATAAGAGATCACTTCATACTGAAAAGTAAGTTGTTTGAAAGCTCTTAACAAAATATACAGTGTGTGGACAGGATCAAAACCACAGTGATTGGAAGGAGGCATTACAAAAAATTTATCAAGCTTTTGATTTGGGATTTGCTTTATTGCTGTCGCAAATGCATCTTTATCCTTCCACTGACTATTAGCAAATGCCAAAAATAAATAAATAAAGGGAAAGACGCATGGACATGAAGACTTTTCCAGTTGCTCTTCACCTCCTTTATCATTACAGTTCCCAGAATTTCAGGGAGGAGTACTTTGCTTGATCACTTCTTTAAATTGCTCAGCTACAATGCTCTGTTTGTCCACAAATCACCAAAATGCATTTCTCTGAACAGAATATCTTTTAGCAAGGAAGAGGAAATGAGTACAAATCCTCCCACTACACTTACAAATGGGGAAACCCAGAAGGCAATCAAAAAGGCACAATATACTGAACTATCACCAATCATTTATTTATCTCACGCATGGCAGAAGAATAATCCCTTTGCTCACAGCAGCATTTACAAACACCACGGATTGGGAATGGAACATCAGACCTGACTCTTTGTGATTAGCAGGCAATTAGTTTTAATTTGTTGTTAGTGATAAAAGAATTAGCAATGGTGGTTTCTCGGACCATATTTATCCATAATTTTTGGTAAGCCCAATTCTGTATGATTATATAACCTACCATTCCTGGTTACATTATAGCTTCCTGTTCATACAGGCATAAATCTTTCACGGGTAGTGTAGTCTATTTCTAATGAAAGTCTTAAACCTTAGAATAAGAAGCACTCAATTGAGGTGCTTTAGAAACAGTATCTCATTCAAACTGCTTAGGAGGCTGCTTAAGTACCTTGCTGCCCAAATGACTTAGGGAAATTAATGGACCAAATTAAAGTAAAAACCTCGATATTCCTTTCTTGTTACAAAACCAGGACAACCTAAAATTGCTGGGGGAGATTATATAAACAATCAGCTGCTAACAATGCTTTCCTAAGTGAGCCAATATATCAACATTATTTGGAATTCCAGATTTCACTGGGAAGAGCAATTATATTAGTGAAAAGTAATTGGGTTTAAAGCTTTTCAGGATTTTAAGACTTTTCCTTATGTAGCTAAGTAAGTTTTTTTTGTAATCTATATAAGTTTATTAATTCATTTAGATATGGTACTAATTAGAACTGGACTCGATCAGCAGAAATGTAGATCCTGATTCCCAATGTCTCAAAGTTCTGTATGTTTGGAGCCAGGTGTGCCATATCTGTATGAATTTATAAACTCTATTTTATATTGTGTGTTCAAAACATGTCTGTGAGTACTTATTGTGCATTTCAGACAGTGTCCTGCGCAGAAGAGGCACCTCTGTGAAGGTCTACAGTGGAAAAAACATCAAGATAGCCATTTTGGGCCATCCATTTTGAATTAATCAAATGCTGGCCCACCTCCATGAAACAATGTTTTTTCTACACAGGGACCTACAGGTAGATCTTGCCCAGGGGTGAAAGTAACATTGAAAACTTACCGGTATGGGGGCCAGCTCCACCCCCACGGAGGGGGAGGGGCCTTGGGTGGAAGGGGCAGGGCTAGGGGGTCAGCATCCCCCTGCCAGCCCTTCCAGGCTGCCTGGTCCGCGCCGATTGGGGCTCCAGTGGCGATTTAAAGGGCCTGGGGCTCTGGCCGCTGTTATCGCTACCGCAGCAGCGGCGGGAACCCCGAGCCCTTTAAAATCGCTGGCCCCAGGGCAGCTGTTCCTTTTGCCCCCCAACCCTGTTGGCAGCCTGTGGGGGCAAAAGGGGCAGCACCGATAAAGCGCTGCTGCAGCAGTGCTTTAAGCAGGGTACTTGAAGCGCTGCCATGGCAGCGCTTTAAAGTAAGGTGGTAGGGGCGGTACCAGCAGCCACTTTTTACCGATATGCCGTACTGGCCCGTACCGGCCCGTACCACCGTACTTTCACCCCTGGTCATGCCTGAGTCAGTGAGGGTACTGAAGCTTCCCAGAGGATCACATAGCAACGAGACAGAGGCTAGGTCTGTGCTACAAACTTTGGAACATAGCTGTGTCAGTTAGGGGTTGTGAAGAGGTGTGATTTGTGACTGACACAGCTGGGCTGGCAAAAGCTCCTAGTACCGATGCAGCAATTTTGCTTATATGAGTTATTTTACTGGAGGGGCTGGAATAAACAAAAGCCAAGCTTTGCCAGTATAAGCTGTGTCCACCCTTAAAGCACTTTGCAGGTGTAGTACACTAAAAAAAGTTATGTTTCTCGAATAGCTGTTTTATCCAATAGCCCAGTTTTAATGTGGAAATTAATATGCCCTTCAAGTAAATGATAAAACCTTTGCAATAATATTAAATGCATTAAAATTACTGCTTTCATTCAGTTGTGATTAGAGTGCTTTTTAAAAGCTATAAAATAACAAGCCACAATTGCACTTTATTGATTTACATTTTTAATTACAGTTTATAAAATGGAAAATTAATCTGGGGATGATTATCTAGTTAGTAAATATTTTAGCTAATTAGAAAATTGGAAAATCTCTTGGGCTATGTAGGAAAACAAGGGGTGAGGAAAGGGTTGACAGTACAAGATGTTTTAAGTATTTTGACCATTATATACTTGTTATGCAGTTTTGTGATGTCTGCCAGTGCCAATGGAGTTTAGACTCATTATTTCCACTGTAAAGACAGTTTCCAAGGGCCTATTTATAGCTTGGCCTTGAATGTTACCAGTGAGAAAACAAACATGTACATCTCGGTTAAGATTTTTTGATTAAGTAAAAGAACCTCTAGGCTAAAAATCAGGACAACCCTCTTGACTGTTTTCCAAGGGAAATCGGGGAAGTCCCATCTCTGGAAAGATTTAATCTAGACTTGGAAAAGAACCAGAAAAAATGCTGGAGGGAAAAATCAAGTAAATATGGGGGTTGGTATGAGAAGGGACTGAACAGATCTTTTTCCATCTCAAATTTCTGTTAATCTAGCATTTTATTTTTGTAATTAAATTTGAAGTAAAATAATTTGGTCATTTTAAAAAAAGCATAGTGTAATAGGAGTGTTGTGGCTTCAAATGTATTTCTTTGCCTTTTGTAGATTAAAAAAAAAAAGGCTGAAAGTAAATTTTCCAGGCA
Organism: Trachemys scripta elegans; assembly: GCF_013100865.1. Taxonomy (NCBI): domain Eukaryota; kingdom Metazoa; phylum Chordata; order Testudines; family Emydidae; genus Trachemys; species Trachemys scripta. The sequence goes on from NC_048301.1 coordinate 85,216,783, forward strand.
TAAGGTCTATATTGGACTAATGTCTCCGGGTCATTTTTAAATGATTTAAGATTTAGGGTAAAGCAATACATGTTTTATATATGGGAATTCACTGCTTTTAGTTTTGCTTGTATTTTAGCTTTGATTGTATTGCCAAATTTTGCCACCTTCTTCAACCGGCCAAATGTTAGTTTGCATGCCAGCAGTCTGGTTCCATTGCTGCACTACAACCTCCAACCTCACAGGCCATTTCCCTGATGTGTAGAGGCAATCAAATGGTGCCTTGAAATTCTGAGAGCAGCAGCAAATTGACTGGATCAAACCAGCACCTTTGTGCGGGCCTTAGTATATAACCTCCTTTTTCACTGTACAAATGATTCCCAGCATCAGCTCCAGCATCAGCTCCAGCATCAACTGGTAGGCCTGAACCAGGTTCCTTTTAGAATTCAAGTAATGCTGACCCTGTTTTTGTCTGACATTTGAACTCATGTCCTGTATACAGAGCAGCACTGAAAAATTCTACTTACCTCTTTATCTGGGCAGAGTACATTTTGGGGGGAAGGAGAAGAAATTAAATACTATTAGCATAGTTTTCTTATTGTTATCATATTGTAGTAAAATGTGTAGATTTGTGTCTAGGCTGATAAATTTCCATAACTATTCTGGTAGGCTGATGTAGTGTCTGATCCAATGCCCACAGAAATCACTGGGCTTTTCACTGACTTCAAGGAGCATTAAAAAAAGTCCAAAATGCATAGCAGGACCAGGCTTCATAAAGATTTTTCTTATGCCTACTCAGTACTTGAGCAGCACCGAACATCAGTTACACAGTACATTATTGCTTTTAAAACAATGTCATTATAGACCACAGCTTTTCAATGGTTGAAGAATTGTCTCATTCTTCTAACATTGCCAATTTCCTGAAAGAAATTAACTGCTGATGTAAATGTATCACAGAGATGGTGATGGGAGCTACTTCCCCAGCTTAAAGCTATTGAGGAGGGCGAACAGCTAAATAATGTGGCAACCTGTGCAAGCTAAGATCAAGAGGAAAGTGGCCAGCAACCAGTATTCATTAACCCAAGAAGAGCATGGCCACTCTGTGCAGGCTTTGATGCTGTGCTGAAATCCAGACATTCTACACTTGTTCTACAGGTGCAATGGCTGCTGGTCACGAGGATGCTTCCCTCAACATGCCTGGAGGCATTATGCTTATCTCCAAAAGCATAATTCCTTCATCCGTTGCTGCTCAGACAGTGCATTACCTTCTTCCCACCCAGCAAACCCCAGGATCTCAGGGAATGTCTACACTACCGTTTCTCAAATGCGGCCACCAGGGGGTTTCTCTGCAGCCACAACAGCTTCCTTGGCGGTGATGTGGGAGGCGGCAAAGTGTCGGCCCCTCTCCCTCCCTCCCTGTTGCTCCTGGATGCACCACTCTGCACGTCTCTGGAGACAGGTGGGGCAGAACACTGAAGAAACAAGGTGAGTTCTCTACCGGGGTTGGGGGGGGGACCGGAGGCTTAGTGGGGCTTGGACTTCAGCCCTGGGGTGGTTGGGCGGCAGGGATTTAGGGAGCCTGGCTGCAGATTATGGCTCCAAGCACGGGGCTTCAGACTTCAACCCCTAGTCATGTAGTGGCGGGCTCCGATCCTTGACTCTAGCCGTATGGTGCCAACCCCCAATCCCACCAGCAGCCACTGGCCAGAGCCAGGGATCAGAGCCCACTGCCGCACGGCCAGGGGTTGGAGTGTGTTCTGACCCCCAGCCCTAGTCACTGACCCCATGTGCTGGCCCCAGGCACCAACCCTGAGCTCCAGCAGCTGCTGGCCCTGGGTGCAGATCCCCGGTGCAGGTCTTGGGCTCTGGTGGGTGTTGGCTGTGGATGGTGAACCCTGGCCATGTGGCAGCAGGCGCAGACCCCAAGCGCCAGCCCCAAACTCTGGCGGCAGTCAACCCCCAGCGGTGCGCTCTGACCTCCAGCCCTGGCCATTGCTCTTGGGCACTGCTCCTGGATGTTGACCCTGGGTTCGGCAGGTGCTGGCCATGAGCGCCGATCCCGAGCCCCAAGTGCCCGTCCCAGGTGCAGATGCCCAACCCCGGGCATGCATCAGCAGGCACCAACTGCAGGCTCCGGCGGGTGCTGGCCCAGAACACTGACTCCTAGCCCTGGCTGTGCAGCAGTGGGCATGAACCCCAACCGCCGACCCCCAACCCTGGTCGCACAGCAGCAGGTGTCAGCTCCGGGTGCCACCCCTCGGCTGCATGGCAGTGGGTGCTGATCCCTGGCCCTGGGCACACAACTGCGGGCACCGACCTGGGCAGCTCCAGGAGCCGACCCACATCTCCAACCACACGGTGGTGGGGCCCCCCATCCATCGCCCCTGGCTTCTGCTGCCTCACCCCTCCATCCAAGTCTTAACTTGCCAGGATTTGCTGTAAAAAGTGATATTAAACATACAAATATCACTTTTCACAGCATTATTTTATTGAGTCTGCAAAAAGCCCCTACATAAATAAATTACAATGATCTGGACGTGTACGCATGCATATTTATTTGTTTTTCCTAAAGTTAATTAAGTATTTTAGGAAAAAGTGTCAGTGCAGCCACCAGCAAGAGTTGATGACTGCACTCTGTGAGAACCCCTGGTCTACACTGCAATTAGGCACCTGTGGCTGGCCCATGCTATCTAACTTGGGCTTGCATGGCTATTTAATTGCAGTGTAGACGTTCTGGCTCAGACTGAGCCCAAACTCTGGGACCCTTCCACCTTGCAGGGCCCTAGATCCTAGCCTGAGCCTGGAAGTCTACACTGCAATTAAATAGCCTGACAGCCCAAGCCCCACGAGCCTGAATCAGTTGGCATGGGTCAGCCATGGGTTTTTAATTGCAGTATAGCATAATTAAGCCCTTTAACTGTACATAGAGTAGCAGGATCCAATGTGAATGTTCAACAGCAATCCACAGAATCAAATATCCAGAAAGGGTTTTGAAGTATTACATCTGAAAAGAGTTTGTAAATGAGGAGAGCTCAGCATCTACTCACAGACTCCAGTAAATCATTCCCACCACTTTGATTGCATCAGATAATGTTAGAATGTTTCAAGTCTGAGGCTCACAGAAGTTAATCTACTCTTTTAGAGAACTAGGCAGATAATCTCAGTCTTCCTCTCTTCTGTGTTGCACCAAACATTTGAAATTTGCATAGCTTATTTTTCAGTTTAATCCTATCTAAATTCTCTTCCACTTTGATTTATTTTAATAAAATCAATTATGTGATAGTGTGATTATTTTTTGCTTTTATAAAACCAATTGTAGTGTTCTTCATTAATTTCACTGTGTTCTAAAATGAATGATTATATTAAATGAATTAAATCTGTCTCTTTCTGTCTCTTCTATCCTCTCCTATTTCAGTGCAACTACACTACAGAATTAACTCAAACGATCCACCCTTGTGTTAAGTCCCTTGTGTTAGCTTGTCATACTACAGGCCATACTACAGAGAGTAACAATCAACTGCTAAATGTCCACATTGGTGCTGTACTCACTTGTGTGTGGCAGGAGGGAGGGAGGCCCCATGATGCATAGCCCCACAGTAACAGTGCCACTATGAGTGCTTCCACAAGGTATTGTGGGAGAACTTGTCTATACCTTCTGGTGATTGTAGCAATGTGCAAGGAAATTGGAGGGAGGCATACAGGTAGGTGTAGGAATGTCTCCCTGAGATTTCAGATAGCTTGAAATGATAGCTCTGAGAAGTGAGCAGTCACATTCAATTCAATAGGTGCTAAATAGGATGCTGGTGATGATACTTTAAAGGTCAACATTGCTTACTAAGGGCTTGTCTTCACTGCAGTTTTAGCTTGAGGCATAACTTGAGTGTTGCTACCAACTCGAGTCTTCACCACACCCAAAGATCTCTAGCACAAGTTAAGTGATGCTTTAAACTTAAGATAGCTGCCCCATGCTTGATCTGACACTAAGGCCTTGGCTACACTGGCGCTGTACAGCGCTGCAACTTGCTGCGCTCAGGGGTGTGAAAATGCCCCCCCCCCCGAGCGCAGCGAGTGCAGCGCTGTAAAGCACCAGTGTAATCAGCGCCTGCAGCACTGCACGCAAGCTCGCAGCACTGCAAACTACTCCCCTCGGAGAGGTGGAGTACATACAGCGCTGCAAGAGAGCTCTCGCAGCGCTGGCAGCACGACTACACTCGCGCTTCACAGTGCTGCTGTGGACAGTGCTGCCACGGCAGCGCTGTGAATTCCCAAGTGTAGCCAAGGCCTAAGTAAATGCATTTTACGCATACACTTCCATGATAAGAACCTTACCGATGTCAATTTTTACAACAAAATAAATCTAGTTGTCTAATCAATGGATGAGCTGGTTGTGAAGCTGCTACTTAAAGCCCTGGAAAACTTTGTGACAAGTCAGCCTGAAAACGAATTGGGGTTAAAGTAGAATTCTCCTAGTCAGCGATTTCAAACATGTTGCAGACTCTAATACTATAGCGGGTGACCATTCACCCAAACTTTTGGTGATTTAACCTATCTCAGCTCTGTTGTCGATAGCATGGGAAGCCACAAAAAAGAAGTGGGAGCCTGAATTGCAAAAGCATCATCAGTAATTGGGTGCCTCATCAAGAATGTCTTTCACAAAACCGAATACTGTGATATAGACAAAGCTGCTTTAGGGGTCAGTATTCTGACCTATGGGTCTGAAACATGGCCCCTCACTGTCAAGATTGGATCCCATTCAGATGAAGGATCTGCAAAAGACTAAAAACATCAAATGGTATGAATTCAAGTTGAATTAAGAGATCCACTTCCTAACTTAATGGGTCCTTCTTGCTCAAATGATCACCCAAAACTCTCTACCATGGTACAGTTATATGCACCAAATGCCTACCGGCTTCCTTGTGAGAATCATTTTCAACTTTGAACCAATGAAAGCAGGTTGGAAATGACCTCCAAGAAGACCTAAAACATGATGGCTGGACAGCATCAACAGACACCTGTCCCTCACAGGCATTCTACTCCATAATGTGCCAGATTTGGCCCATTGCATTAGGTGGCCACTACACTATTCAAGCAATAGCATGAAAACTAAACTAGCTGACCTGTCCAGGGGAATGGGTTGAAGCTTCAGTGCTGCTGCTGATCAAGCTGGTAATGCAGCAGGGAAGCAGCTACAGGCTACAAACTTGAGTTAGCACAACTCATCAGATGTTAATCCAATCACTCTGTGCTGCAAATCGAACAATTCTGCATAGCTCAAGGGTTGCTTTGCAGTGTGGCTGATCTCATTCAAGCTAGGCTAGCTTGAATTGAGTAACTCGAATGTAGTAACTTGAGTTAACTGTTACAGGGAAGACAAGCCCTATGTTACTGTTCATCAAGGGCGTGTAAGAAAGAGCAGGAAGTATCACATACTGAAGATCTAGACTAGCATTTCCAAAAGTGGTGGTGGTGGTGATGGGTATTGGGAGGGTGAAGGGCTGGCTGGGGATGTGAAAGATGTATAAATTAAGATGTGGGACTTTAATGACACATGTTGCGGGGGGCGGAGGGGCATAATTAGTTTCATTCTCCAGAAGGGGAACTGAGCTTTCGAAGTTTGGGAAACATTATTATACAGTATTGTATCAGAGTGGGAAGGCTTTTAATGACCCAGCCTGTCAGTAGGTGTTAGAACCCTGAAAGCTGCTTAATTTTTCACTGTCTAATGGGGGTAGGTGTTCTTCCAACTTGGATAGAATGATATGGAAGTGGATCTCTAGAGAACAAGAGCTAAGAAGCTAGGACAGAAGAGGAACTGGAGGGAAATCCTAGAGATAGCCAAGCTCAGGCAGTGTCATGTCCTGGTGGTGGGCGGTGAGACCTAGTGGTCAGAGGAGTCGGGAGTCCAGCTGAGTTGGGTAACAGTGGGCAAACCAAGAGTCAGGCATCAGTAACTAGTCAGGGTGCAGTTACCAGGAGGTCAGAGTCCAAGATAGGCCAGAAGGTAAACCAAGAGTCAGGAAGCAGGCAGAGTGAGAAGCCAGAGTCTGGGATTTTACATGCACAGGGTCTGAAGCAAGACAGGCAGACAGTCTGTATTGTTGCTCAGACAACTCCCTTTCAAGTCTTCCTGGCTTAAGTACAGGTGCCAGCCAATCAGTGGGCTGTGAGGAGCTGCCACTCAGGTCCTGCTGGGCGGTACTTCTTGCTCGTCCCAGCCTCACAGGGTCCTCCCAGAGAACCTAGCCTAATCCTCCCGTGGTGATGTGGAGGCATAAGTGGCCCTATGGTCCCAGGTTCTAGCCCTGCAGGTTCTTACAGGGAGGAAGCTTAGACTTATGCTCATGCGGTGTTACTGATCCAAATTCTGTGTTCAGATGTGACCCCAAATGAAATCAGTAGAGTTACTCCATATATACTCCATAGACTCCTGGTCAAACTGGCAGCAACATTTGGACCATTGATTTTTTGATACCCGTAAAGCTAAACCCCTGAAAGGTGTGTGTTCTCTGTTGAGGACCAGGTATCCTAACAAAGTAAATATTTAACACTAGAGGTGCATGCAGTTTTTGATTGTTGCCCATATTGTTTCCTGTTGCAAATGTATCTGGAGATTTATCTTATAATCATAAGATCAAGAATATAAATGCTTAGTTAAGAGTCTCTAGTGGGTAATTAGTGTGCAAGCACTTGTATTCAAATACCATATATGTTAGTGTAAGAAAGATCGAGATTTCATTCTAACAAAATAGAAGTGATTAGTGCTAAGTGAAAGATGTAAAGACTGGGGAACAGAGTATCTACAGTACTGAAGTATTAGCCTATACAATAGTAGCAACGTGTTTTCTTTCTAAGTAGCATTATTAACCACTGGGTATTTAAATTAAGAGTTTAAGTTACCAGTTCTAAGAATAACTTTTAGATAATATCCAATGATTGATGGTTATGACAGGGACAAATAGTGCTCTTCCAGTGAAACAGATATACCTCTACCCCGATATAACGCTGTCCTCTGGAGCCAAAAAATCTTACTGTTTTATAGGTGAAAGCGCGTTATATCGATCTTGCTTTGATCCGCTGGAGTGTGCAGCCCCGCCCCCCCGAGCGCTGTTTTACCGCGTTATATCCGAATTCATGTTATATCGGGTCGCGTTATATGGGGGTAGAGGTGTATTTGAAATGCTGGCTAGTCCTGTAATATTTTAATGTACATTTTAGATGCATTCCCACTTAAGATTCCTAATTAAAATGATCTCCAGAATCTCAGGAGATGGGTGTTTTTCCTGCTATTGTCTCTGATAATTTGTGCTGTATACCTCATTTGTGGTGTTCATCATATGTCTTAAAGGCCATTGACGCATGATGTGATATAGTCAGGTTGAGAATCTTGCTCACTGAAATATTTTCTCTTTCTATCTTCCTCAACTAGTTCATTATTGCCTGCTATGATAGGCACACAATTACTGTGTACATACTATGGCTGAATCAAGTAACCTGACCTCAGTGGTCATGTTTGGGGAGCTATTGAAAGGAAATTCTGCAATCACTGGAAAAGGATAGCTTAGGCCAGAAGCTTTAAGAGTAAAGTCATGGTAAGATAGTGCTCTAAAGAGTGCTGACCACAATTAAATTTGTTTTTATTTACTACTTCACAAATACTTCAATGTAGCTTTCCTTAATGTTCCCAATTTGTTTTTGTTGAATTTTGTTTTGGGATGGGGGTAAGGGTTGGTGCTGTGTGTATGTATCTGAAGTATATTTTGCTAAAAGTATTTTTAAACAAATTTAAATAGTAGAGACCAGGACATGAACTTGTATATCCTTAGTCACATTTTTCTCTACACCTATTTTAACTGTTTTTTTTTTCCTGCTTGTGTGGCTTTTAATTTTAATAATTTAAGTTAGGCTTTTTTTACAAACAGCATTTTTTCCATAACAAGTCTCCTTGCACATATTTTAAACCCTCTCCCACCCCCTGCTTTAGCCTTTACGTGCATTTAGCTGCAGTTCTTTATCATTTCTAGGGACAGTGAATGCTACTTATCAGTCACTGAATTGGGGCTGCTAGGCCATTTAGTTAACAATTAGATTTATAAATTTCTATTTTCTTTTAATAAGTCTCTTTGCACATATTATAAAATATCTCTCTCTTTTCATTTTAGTGTTTAGTTGTGTTTCTTTATCATTTCTAAGGGTAAAACTCCTTGTCAGGCACTGGTTTAGGCATTATTGGTTTCCCTCCTATGCAAGATGAGCCTTCTGGTTGCATGTCAGGGGTCAAAAAGGATTAGGCCAAATCCCTGAAGGACATTTCCAGTGAAATTGCCATTCCTGTGACATCTTCATTTTTGGTGACATCACTTCCAGTACAATGAAGTAAAGTGGGACTTCTGGTTAAGGGGGGGACTTCTTGTGATGTCATCCTTATCCATCTATTTACATTTGACTGATAGTAGGATCATTCTGCTACTAATAAATACTGACAGTTTCTTAGCTGTTGCAGCAAGTAAAATGCAAAGATAATAGGTTGTGAAGCATTTAGAAGTCCCGAGAAAGAACTATTAATAGTTTAAAATATTGATAAAGTGACTTGGAAATTTATTCTGAGTATATTTGTTTATAGATCATTGATTTTCTTGCTAGTCTCTTCTCTGTCTCAGGGCTGCTAAGTTTTACTTCTGATTATCGAGCCATAAGTCGGTTTAGACCAAAACTGCCTGTTGAAATATCCCCTGCAATATCCCTGAGGATGTCACCGGAAAAGCTAGAGGCTGGACCAATGTTGTGAAAGGGAGGGGGTGAAATGCTGATGTAAATTTACTATTAACATGTATTTTGGTTGCTAAAGGACATGGCTGACAAAGAGGTTTTTCTTTAAAAGAACAATCACCATTCTGTTACTGAAGTTCTGAGAAGAGATTATATCATTAGAAGCCCAGTCCCACAGTAATGTCTGTGATTTCTTCACACTTACTTTCTTGGAGAAATGCTACAGAACATCTGGCTTTCTAGAGATATGAGATAATCTTTTGCTGTTTAATTGAACTTCCTGGAACATTCAGGAAGGAATGTTTAGTTTATCCCTACTCTAGGATCTGTATATTTTGTAAATTGCACTGAATTTTCCTAAAGTGTGTTTTATTTATTTATTTATTTATTTATTTTAATTCAAGTCTTTCATGAATTGATCTTTACAACTATTTGTTTCCTTTTCTGCAATGGCTCTGGAATCTGCCACATCCTTGTGAAATGTAAACCACCACACAAAAATAGGTGCTCCAGACAGGGACCAGACAGCGAAGGAAGCAGGTGACTGGGGCGGCCAATAGAAAGGGGCGGCACCCCGTCCGGTATTGGGGCGGCACGTCCGGGTCTCTGGCGGCAATTCGGTGGCGGGTCCTTCACTCCCCTTCTTCTTCTTTGGTGGCACTTCACTGGCAGCTCGATCGGGTTTTCCTTTTTTTTTTTTTTTTGCCTCTTGGGGTGGCAAAAAAACTGGAGCCAGCCCTGGCTTCAGATACTTTACATGGTAAAAATATGTTATTTCGGTACTCAGCACTGTTAATTCTCTTCAAGGTCTGAAATGCTGTGATTCCCAGCATTCATTTTGATTGTATTTGATTGTATTTCTTTTTCTTTTAGAACTCCAGCAGTTTAAAAAGAAGACTGACAAAATAAAATACACAGGGTCACATCAACTGACAGTGACAAATGTGTCATAATGCACAATATATGACTCATCTTAATGCACAGGAGGTTCAAAGTTTCCTTTTGTTTTGCTCCTGTTATGTGAAATTCAGCAGAGTGATTTTTTTCAATTGCACATGTGTCTCAAAAGTTGGCATTTTTGTTTTCCACCTATCTACATACTTATTGCAAATTGAATCTTATACCATGTATGTACTAAGCAATGATTCACTGCTTAGTATTAGTCATGGGCTGGAAAGCACAGAGGTCATAATGATGACTTTTACTTATTTTTATTTCAAACATTCATTTTCTTTTAACTATAGCATTACTGAAGCAGACTTGCTTAAGAGACAGAGGTTTGCAGAAGGAAAGCCATTACCACTAGGGAAATCCATTGGCTGGTGTTGTAGGTAATCTAACATAATTAATGTACACTCTCTTGACTGGTACCGATAGGCTTCTTTTCTGACTTATATCAAAGTAAATCAGGACTTACTGTATTGAAATCAATGCAGTTCTACTGATGTAAAACTAATGTTAGTGAGAGGAGAACCTTAGGCCCATTGATTTCAAATAATTGACTCAGGTACCAGGGTATTGAGTGTGATAGAAATCCCTTCCTAGACAGACAGTGTGGACTGCAGAATAGGACAATTAAACATGATCTTAAATGCCTATACACAAATGCGGAAGCCTGGGAAACAAGCAGGGAGAACTGGAAATCCTGGCACAGTCAAAGAATTATGATGTGATTGGAATAACAGAGACTTGGTGAGATAACTCACATGACTGGAGTACTGTAATGGATGGATATAAACTGTTCAGGAAGGACAGGCAGGGCAGAAAAGGAGGGGGAGTTGCATTGTATGTAAGAGAGCAGTATGACTGGTGAGAGCTCTGGTATGAAACTGCAGAAAAAACTGAGAGTCTCTGAATTAAGTTTAGAAGTGTGAGCAACAAGGGTGATGTCGTGGTGGGAGTCTGCTATAGACCACCAGACCAGGGGGATGAGGTGGACAAGGCTTTCTTCCGGCAACTAGCAGAAGTTACTAGATCGCAGGCCCTGTTTCTCATGGGAGACTTTAATCACCCTGATATCTGCTGGGAGAGCAATACAGCGGTGCACAGACAATCCAGGAAGTTTTTGGAAAGTATAGGGTACAATTTCCTTGTGCAAGTGCTGGAGGAACCAACTAGGGGCGGAGCTCTTCTTGATCTGCTGCTCACAAACAGCAAACTGCTCCTTTTCTGACAAAATTAATGTTATCCTTAATTCAGACTCCTTTATTCTTGTTAGAGATGGGTTATTATTTTATTCCTTTATTTTTCAAATGATCATAAGTAATACATTTTGGAAAAGAGATTAGATGCAGGAGAAAATTTGGGCTAATTAATTCAATCAGACATAATTCTACCTGGCAATCTCAACTGGGAAATTGTCAAGAAATCTCAGCCTTGGTCATTTTTCCTTTTGGCATGCCTGGAAATGTGGAACAACTAAGGTAGAATTTTATTTTCTGTATAGGCAATTCACAGTAGCCTTACCAGAATGTCCTCCATATATCGTCATCTTTAGCTGATTATTAACTAAACATTTACTGATTCTTTGACTTTTTAGTTCATCCACAACCTCTATGGCATGAATCTATTGCCAGAGGCTGTACTAGAATTTTTAAGACACAAAAGTTATGTCTCTTAATCAAGTATTGAATTGAGTCTGAAATGTCAAATCTTGGGAGATCTTCTTTCCTCTCTGCTTCCTAGCCATCTCCCAAACAAACCTCTTCCTCCTGGCCCCATCTTCATTGCTTTTATCCTCAGCTCCACCTTCCCAACCCCAAACAGACTCAGTGGTGCCAGTGGTTCAAGAGAGATTAAAAAGGAGGGGTGAGGGGAAACAGCCCTGTTATGTCTCTCTTTCTAGTCGAAATGTGGGAGAAATAATTGCATTAGTTTATAGTGAAGCAAGGGGTGAGTTGTATAATACACTGACCCAATTCAGGAATATTCTTCCAAATCTGAATATTTTAGGACAATCATTAGATAAGGCCATTGAACCTTATCCAAAGCTTTCTCTGCATGTATAGGTAAGGCTATAAAAGGAACATCTGAGCTAGCTGGATCACATGAACAATTTTTCTCGTATTATCAGCAGCCAGTCTTCCTTTAATAAAACCAACCTCATCTGCATGTATAATTGATGGGATGATGGTGTTCACTTGTGTTGCTAAAACATTTTCAATTATTTTTTAATCTGTGTTCAATAGAGATATGGGGCAGAAGTCACCTCAATTGTGACCATCTTTGTTCTTCTTTAATATTAAAGTAATTAAAGCAGTTCTCATCTTATGAGACATGCTTCCTTTTTCAAAGAGACTGAATTAATAAAGTTTTAAAAGAGGGTAGTATAATGAATGAATAGAATGATACAAAATTAACATGGCAAACATTAAGTGGATTAAAAATAAACAAGGAATCATAGCTGAGCAGATGTATTTCTAGTGGGATCCTGCAGGGAATGGTTCTTGGCCCTATGCAATTTAACATTTTTCTCAGTGACCTGGAAGATAACCTAAAACCATCACTGATAAAAGTTTGCAGATGATACAAAGATTGGGGGAATGGTGAATCATGAAGGAAATAACCTGGAAGCAAGCAAACAATACATGTTTTAATACATCCAAATGTATACATCTAGGACCAAAGAATGTGGGCTATGCTTACAGGATGGGGGGAAGTTATCCTGGGGAATAGTGATCTCAGTGACGCATGTTGGTAATCAGTTGGCCATGACCTCCCAGTGCAATGCTGTGGCCAAAAGGGCTCATTGAATCTCCTGCTTAGCCACTGACAGTTCATGAGAGATGTTGTCAACTTGGGAACCCATCCCATTGAGGAGAATGGGATGATGAGGCACTGAATAGATATTTTTCAACTGAAAACCAAAATCTTTTTGGGTTCTGGGTGTTCGGACAGTAGACACTTTTTGTGAAAAAGTTTGTTTAGACAAATACAATTTTATTTTTTAAAACCTATTTTGATGGAGAATTTCTGACCAGCCCTACTCTCAACCTCTGTAATGTATTCAAAATATGACCAAGTTTATGAAAACCAAACGCACGCAATTATTTATATCTTAAGGGAAACTCGTCAAAGAAACAGACAGCCTATTAGGAAAAATATGCTTAGAATGAAGTCTATTCAATTAGGCAATAGTCTCCAAGGGGTGTGAAATGGAAGCCCATCAGTGGAAGTCACCATTACATGATCATAGATGATAAACATGCACAGGAAAGGGGTGAAACAGAGCTCTTCAGATTGTCACATGGCATAAATCAGTGTAGCACCATCGCATGGGCCTATGCCGATTTACAACAGTAAAGAACCCGACTAACCTGTGTCATATGTCTGAATTTTTTAAATGTGCAATATTCTTACTTTATATCCAGAGCTGTTTTTTTTTTTAAACTGGCCAGATTCAGAGGAGTGCATAAAGGAGTCTAAGCTGTAACTTCCACTTTCTTCCAGTTTACTCTCAAAATATAAGTTACACCAACTCAGAATCCTCTAGATCTACTTACAAATCTGTAATATATAGCCCTTTATTTATCACGGCTGAATTTGACCTTAAGACTAATTCAAAGGCACCTCTCTTTTTTCAGGTCTCACAGGAGATGAGCTACTGAAAAAATGTCAAGCACGTTGGAACTGTGTGACAGGGTTACAAGAGGAAGAGCCTTGTGGGATTCCAACTCTCTAAGAATGCTTGAGGGCTGAACCTGTTTGAAGCTTTAAACTTAATAACACAGTTTAAAAAACACAGGTGAGGTGATTACTGTTATTATTTTTAAAGAAAATGCAAGCAGTACCTATTTGGACTGTCACTTGTAGCTGGTTTACTGTAATTCATTTGTTAATCTCTTACAATACCAATGTCGCCAGTCCTGTAAAAGGCATACAATTTATATGACTTCAGCCTCAAACTGAAATAGTTCTGTTAGTTAAACAGAACCCATATAGTTACTTAGGGAATTATAAACGTCAAAACTAAATGATCTATTTTATCTATAATTCTGAAAGTACTAATCACGATTAAAACATAGTCATGGACTTTTTTATTAGAGCTATATGTTTCCTAATTTACTTCAAGGAATGTTGAATAACCTGACTAGTGTGTATCCAGAAAAGCATTTATCACAAGTTCAGTTACTTCTCGATACTTTCCCACTTGGATTGCTCCCTGCAGAGCTAATCGTATCTCAATAGAAATTTTATTGGAAATTCAGCTACTAAAGTTACTGATATAGAAGTCACCTCTGCCCTTTGTTTCCCTCTGACACATATTTTCTACCTATGTTTTCCCTTCCCCCATCAAACAGCTCTAGTTTTGGCCCTATCTGGTTTCCCCATTTTTTGTTTGTATCAATCTTCTCCATGTTTTCTCACCTTTGCTTTCATTGTTTTTTTTTTTCTTCTATAGCGTTCTGTATTAAGAAACTGAGTGGAATCATAGTACCATTCTACAACTACATGGATGTTCCCCCTGACCCAAGGTGCTAATATATTGTTTATGGTGGTTAGGATGAAGCAAAGCCTTTTGTGCATCATTAAAAGCACTATTCACGTGGAAGCAATAATACAGAGTGGCTGATTACAACAGTTCTGTATAAAGATCTGGAGTCACTAGGTTCTAAACAAAAAACCAGTTCAGGGGATGCTGTTAGTAGGACCAAGAGCTCTGGAAGGCGGGACAGCAGGAAGCCCTGAAAAACGATATCTTTGTTGCAGGTATGGAGTCATCCCATAGTACTTTGTGAGCCTATCAGATTATAATAGAAAGTTTAGCAGAACGTGATAGGTGAGCCTCAAAAGATTTTGAGTTGGACAACTGAATGGGCAGTCCTAGATGCTGCAATATATGTATTGCACTTAAAAACCTTTACCATCTACATTGAACATTCATGATGGGATTATTGAAGGCACCTAAGGGAGTTAGGCATCTAATTGGAACAGCTTTAATGTTTAAAGAACTTTTAAAATATTGAGACACATTCTCAGCTGGTGTAATCAGCATAGCTACATTGATTTCATTGGAGATACATTGATGTACATCAGCTGTGGATCAGAACTAATTTAATTTATCCTTACCACTTCTGTAAGTAGGCAATATTAATTTCACAGATGTGGAAAGGCTAAGTGAATTGCCCAAGATTTCAGAATCACTATCAAAACCAGTGTAATAACTCATCAGTTCCTGATTCCCAGCAGTGAGATGCAATTACAAGAGTACACAAGGTCCTATCCGATTCCCAGTGAGGCCATAGGGCGGCTGAATTGTGCCTATATAGAATCCTATATAGAATTTCATAGAGAAACCAAACCTCTTACCAAATCTGCAGGAATCCACTTCTGTGAACTAATCCTTCAGTGTCAGGTATGTTTAAGGATGCAAAGTATGATACTACTTGGACTTGCTCATTCCAATAAAAACTATCCACCAGTTCTGCAGCAGAGACAGGATGCAGTAAGTCAAAGTCACAAAAGCAGTACATAATGACACAAAGCTCAAATATTGACCCAGTGATGGATATTTGAAAAGCTACTCACTTGCTGGTGCAAGAAACAGAGGCTATCCCCACCACACCCTCACCCAGAAAAACACACAAATTAGCTTTTGTTTTTTAGCTATCATACTCCAAATCAATTGGAAGCTATGCAACAAATCTACACAGCTGACTATGTGCTGCAGTTGATCCATCTGCTACACAAGCCATATGTCAGTTGCTTTATTTAGTGTGGTTAGGGAGATAGAAATATTCTGAAAGGCAAATTAATTCTAATTGCTGTGAATCTTAGAAACTATTAGAGACCTAAACTTGCCAAGCAATTTCATATCTGTTAAAATGATGTGCATACTAAAAAGCATCAATCTGCAAAAAATTGCATTAATTATGTCATCGTATAGTAAAAGGGTCTGTAAATATTTCATACCAATCAACCCAAACAGAGTCTTTGCTTTGCTGACAACCACCGAAGCCACACAACTAGCCTCTCCCTACTATGTTTTTGCTCCCACTCTTATCTTTGGGCTTCTTCCATGTGTCTCATATTCCTGGAACTCTCACCCTAATTCATTTCATCATGGCTCTTCCTTCTCTTCCTTCAAGTTCATCCAGGAAACTGACTTTTAAAAGAGAGAGACAAGGAGGAAAGAGACAAGCTTTTGTGCTACAGAGAGTTCTTATTCTTCTGAAGAACAGATCTCTGTAGCTTGAAAGCTTGTCTTTTTCACCAAAAAAAGTCGGTCCAGTAAAAGATATTACCTCAACCACATTGTCTTTCTTTTATCCTGGGACCAACACAGCAATACTGCAAATACATTCTAAAAGAGCCACAGTTTCTATCCTTCTCCATCAGAGAAGAAACCCCAAACACTTTCAGAACCACTCTAAAAATTACACTGTTCAGTCTCATGGCTTTTGTTCATACCCCATCCCTCAATTATTTGGCCATTTTGATTGCAAATTCTTTAAAGCAAAGACCGTGTCTTCCCCTTCCTTTCTGTGAGCTGGCCAGCACATTTTTGATGTTGTAAAAAGAATAAATAGATAATTATTCAGAATAAAATGTCTATTCAGGTCCTGTATTAGCTGATCCCAAATTTTGCTTCTTGAGCTCATCTCCAGTTATATACAAAAAGCTTTCATGCTAAGAAGCTCAGATTCACCCAAAGATGCATGGCACAGTTTGATATGTGTGTCCCCTCTCACCCGTCGCCGTACAAAGATAACTTCAATCTACTTTTGTGCTTCCAAAGTCCTGAAACCAATGAGCTGAAGGTTGCTTTAAGTTGCATCTGCTGTCAATGCCGTCCCAACGGAAAGGGATTGCTGGGGTTTAAGGACACTCTGGGTATGCCTCCTTTCTCCTAGAATGCCCATTATACAACCAA
Source organism: Trachemys scripta elegans (assembly GCF_013100865.1). Taxonomy (NCBI): domain Eukaryota; kingdom Metazoa; phylum Chordata; order Testudines; family Emydidae; genus Trachemys; species Trachemys scripta. The sequence goes on from NC_048301.1 coordinate 85,233,401, forward strand.
ACAGGAATGTGGTTGGCATAGTGGCTCTGCGCCACTCCAGGATACCATTACCCAAGGGTAATAAAAAATGGCCAGTTCCACAGAGGCTTGGTCTTATTTCTGTCAGGAGCATTATGCCAAAATGTAATACATAGTAGAATTGCAGCCTTTGTATTTTAGCTGATAATTCCTAGCACTGAAATATAGGAGCCAGCTCCTCAGCTGGTGTAATTCAGCACATATTCCTTGAAGTCAATTGGTCTATACCGATTTACACCAACTGATGCGCTGGCTGCTTATGTTTCTGAATATTTGATGTATAGCAAGAAGCTGTCATTCTGCAAAAAATCTGAACGTTATTGAAGTCAAGAAAGAAAATCCAGTTAATCCCTCACTTTTCGGAAATAAATAAATAGCAAAATGATTAACATAAAACTCATTAGATAAGGGTTCAGGAGCCTGCTGCGTCATTCGTATGGAGAAGCTTGTTTTGGAAGTGAACTAAGAATAGCAAGAAAAGGTAAACAGTTCAGCAATCATTTGTTTTAATGCTAGAGGGAAACTTTTCAGGATTTTGTCAGGGTGGTCACCACTAAAAAGTCAAAGGAATGAGGGGTACTTGTGGCACCTTAGTCAAAAAGTCTGTATTTGCCCACAGTGGTTCAGATTCTCTTGCTCTTTCAGATTCTTTGCAATGCTCAAATTATGCAAAAGTGGTGGACTCTGCCAGCAGCTGACCAGATAAGAATTCCCCCTCCCATGTAGGGGAGCTCTGAGCTCTCACAAAGCAGCATAACCAATTCCTACACCAATTGTCCCCAACTATGATGTAGACAGCGTGTTGGGGGGGAGGAGCACACCTGTACTTTGCCAGTTTTAATCTGGGATACAGTCTGTTGGGGACTGCAGTTAGCTGGCATAAGTTAGAGCAGCCCTGAAGGTGCTGAGAATCAGGTGGCCCTTCACTTCTCCTGCCACAAGTGTCTTATAGTGAAAGAAAATCTGGGCTACCTACCACTCACAATGGTATCTGGGATTACCACAATTATTCCCTATATCTAGAGTATATGTGTCTGTGGTGATGCCTGACAAATGTTGGCTTTTTTAATGGCTTATACTGAAGAGAGGCAAATGGCCAGATGAAAAGCAAAACAATACACCAGCAGCAGTTGAAATCTCTCTGGGAGTCTCAACAGAGAGACCAATGATTCAGTCACTAGCTGTGGCCCCTCCAAGTCAGGGTTCAGGCACATTAGCAGGGCAATGTAAGAGCAGCTTGCATTGCCATACCTGATCCGAGGATAGAAAGATTTCAATCCTCAGGCATTTCAACCTCAGCATTTTTCACTGCCACTAAGTCCTTTCACTTTAAAAAAAACAAATAAAAATCCTAGAACTAAAGAAAATAAGTAATAAACTTTCAATGTGGGGTGTTCAAATGATTTTGCATCCTCTTTGTGTCCCTTATCACAGAATCACCACTGTACCCAATCCCTAGATTACTTGTGTGGCCTGTAGACACATCATAGGTTAGATATTTGTGTTTTTAATATACAAAAAGATAATACCAGACAAGGGAGCATTGTGATAATTTGCAAGTTCTGATAACTTAGAAAAAGGAGTGGAAAATTCCCTGAAAAAACTAGTCTCTTCAGCATATTAGATTTGCATATGTAGTGATCCATTTCAGAGTTGAACCATCAAACCCTAGGAGGCTAATTTATCCAATAGACTGTTATAATCAACCGTATCAAATGCATTGCTCAGATGCTTAGAGACTGCAGAAGTGAAAAAAATGGTATTCATACAAATTTTTATGTGTCACACATCCTTGCAAAGGAAGATCTAATATAACTAGACGGTTCTTTCCAGAGAAGGCTGGGGACTGTATGAGCTAGTGGTGTTCTTTTCTGCACCTGGATTCTTTTTGGAAAGAAACAGTTCTGACTTTTTGGTGTAAAGCCATTCTTTTTCATTAGATGAGCTGCTGGTTTATCCAAAAGTTAGTAGAGGGAATATGTCTGTGTGAAATAAACAAATACAGCTTTAGTCCTATAGTTATTAATGCCAGGAAGAGTTTGTGATAGACTGTGTGGCTGGCATAGGGTAGTATACACAAATCACACAATGGTACAAAATTGTACTATTGTGCTTTTCTCTTAATGGAGCAAAACGCCCATTATTTGGCACTGTTCTATTACTGTCCATTTTAGATTTTTGTAAATAAATAGAAGTTTGTGAAGTGTAGAATGAAAGTGAGGGAAGCAGTGAGGGAAGCACGATGATTGACTGCATTACTGATTGCTCTGTACTTAGTCTATATCATATTGATGTTGTTTAAATTGCCTCATGACATCAGGTACATGATATTATCCATTGAAGCAGTATGATGTCCTAGTACCTTTGCATGCTTCCTCACTCAGCCAGGATGAATAGTGCATCTAGAACCTGAAGGCACCTGAAATCGGAATGGATTCAGGTACTACATGTGAACGATCAGTCTAAGCCCATGAACACGTGTGGATCTGGGTTCAGGACTGACCTTAGGGAAAATGGCACCCTGGGCAAAACTTTTATTTTGGCACACACCCATTGCCCCTGACCCCTGTGGGCTCCCCACTCCCCCTTTGCCCCTAGCTCCTTCACTTCCAACCCTTGCACCTCCTTCATCCCTAACCCCAGCCCCCTCCAGTGCCCTAACCCCTATACTGTGTCCCCTTTGCCCTTAACTCCTGCACTCCCCTCCTGTGCCCCTGGATGCATGGAGCAACTGGCATTGCTGCCTGCTCCTCCCTGGAATGCTGCTCCTCCGTGCACCACTAGGGGGTTGCGGGGCTGGGGGAGAGGAGGCGGACGTGAAACAATGTCAGATATCCCTGCATCCAGGTCACTTTTCTCACCTGTGCTGCATAATGGGAGGGCAGAGAGCAGCAGCTTCTGATGCCTGCCTCACAGCACAGCCCAGGTGGGGAAAGTGACCAGTATGCATGGAGCATTTAGTGTTGCTCCTCGCTCTCCCCCAACCCTCTATGGGGGCACAGAGGAACACTATGTGTGTGTGTGTGTGAGCGCTGTATCTGGGAGTGTCACCACTTTCCCCCCTCCCTCCCCATGTTCCTCCACTGGGAAGAAGCACAGAGAAATCTGGGAGCTCCCCCGGGAAGCAGTTTCTGTCACTACACCTGCAGCACGCCTTTGCACTGATGGACGGTACCCCTTTGACCACAGGGTGCCTTGGGTGGCTGCCCGGGTGACCCACCCCTAAGGCCAGCCCTGTCTGGGTTAACATTGCTGGCACAGCTGTAGGTTTTGCTTCATGTTCCCTCTTAAGTGGCTCCCTCAGGTCCCAAGAACTCTCCCTCCCTTTGTCTCACACACCCCACAGATGTTTTCTTGGGAGCTGGTAGACTGATCCTTCCAATCCCTGATGCTTTCTGGACCTGAGGGTTGGGTTCTCCTCCTCTCTCCTTCTAAGGGATTCTGGGTAACTATTTCCAGCACTATTCATCTCCTGGAATGGTAGATAATAGTAGTTATGTAGCATGAGCATTGGCCATATAAAACAATTATTTCCAATAATCATTCAGGAAGAACAAATTTATTTGGGCATAAGCTTTCGTGGCCTATAACCCACTTCATCAGATGCATGGCACATCTGATGCATCTGATGAAGTGGGTTATAGCCCACGAAAGCTTATGCCCAAATAAATGTGTTAGTCTCTAAGGTGCCACAAGGACTCCTCATTGTTTTTGCTGATACAGACTAACACAACTACTCCTCTGAAACCATTCAGGAAGAATTAATCTGTCAGTTTAGGGACAGCGTACGTAGATTAAAGTGATGTTAGGAGTTAAAAGTAAGGCTTAGAGGAAGATTCCCAAATCTCTCAGTGAAGAGCACTAGCTTGGAAACTGATGGATTTTTTGTGTCTGAGATGCGCTCAGGATCCACCTTTTCTCAACCGTGGAGCCTGGGATATATCAGAGGATCTGAACAGTACTCCCAACTTTCCTTGTTGGGTGTATTATTCACAGCGTACACCACTGATATCTGTCTTTGACCGCCTATTGGAGCACTTACCCTAAATGTAGTTGTTGCAATGTGCTGAACTCAAGTGTTTCTTCTTTACAAGGAAATTCTTCCAACAGGATATGAAGGTGCATAGGAAAGCTCTAATTGATCCTAGATTGAATGTTGCCCATTCTGGGGCTTCACACAGATGCAATTTTGGGGAAATGTGTATTGTTGAGGTGAAAGATATAATTAGTAGGGAAATTATACATTTGAGGGGAGAAGGAGGAAACATTTCTCTGGCAGCTTGATTTTGTCAGCTCTTTGAAGGTGCTCAAAGGTTAAGCGTGTTTTAGCAATTCTTACAGAGATAGATTAGTGAGCAGAGAGCAGGAGAGAAGATAGTGAAAGATGCACACTAAATTCATTTATCACATAGCTCGTCATTTTATTATTGTGGCTTTTTATGTTATCACATGGATCTCACCTACAACGCCAATGCTGACTCAGTATCCACCCTTTTTGGTATTCCAGTTCATAGACAGCAGTGGGCCCATGTTGGTGAATGGAGCTATGCTGTTGAAGTGGTGATTATGGAAAAATGATAGAATTGAGGGATTTAAAAAAAAAGGCAGGAAAAGGAAAAAAATAGAATGAAAATAAATTTATTTTTAAAAAGAGACTTCTTATAAATGGGCTCCCCTGTAGTTCAGTGTTATCATATTCCATGGCTATAGAATTAGAGATGACTAGAGCTGATAATATTTGCATGAGGATGTATTAAATCTTACTGCAGTATTGGCTTACTGTTGCCACAGAAACTAGCTCTGAAAAGAATCCCAGGGTATATGTGATATTGGAAAAGAGATTCCATAGCATTTTCAGTTCACCCTGTAAGAATCAAGTAAAATTTTGTAATAATACAGCCATTCTTAGCTGTACAGAGTGACTTCTATTGGTCATACATATTTTGTGTTGCTGTGTATATAGGGAGAAATTTTGTCCTGGGCCAGTGACAGCTATTCAATACATTAAAAAGTGCCATGACTTTGAAGGTCATTATTAAAGTTTTTGTGAAAAATATGTCCCTTTTTAAACATCTGAATTTTCCCAACAAGCTCTTCTCATCATCTTGTGACCCTGCAGGCCTAGATATCTGACACCTCCACTGCTGGGAAGGAGAAGAGGAAATTTCCAGTTTCCCATTTAGGATTTGCATCCCAGTAGTTCCCAGAGGCCCCAATCAGATTTGGAGCCCTATTTTGTTGCAACTGTAGAAACACATAAGGAAACATAGGTCCTGCTCTAAAGAGTCCAAATAGGAGGCTTGTTGCTCACCTGTGGCTCTGGAGGTGAGATATTGGTAGGATGTGATGTGTACATGTGTGTTGGGATAGTGTTTGTGGGCATCCTGGAAAAAATAAACCTTTAGGAGAGACTTGTGTGAGGAGAGGGTTGGGGCCTGGTGCAATGAGCATGAGAAGTTGTACCATGCAAATGGACCATCATGAAAGAAAGCTTTGATACAGGTGGGAGAAGGATGAGAAGGAGGTTCCAAGGATGGCAGCACTGGTAGAGTAAAGAGGGCAAGATGGCAAATGGTGGAGCTGATCAGGGCCTGGAAGGTGAGGATGAGAAATCTAAACTTCATATTGTAGGTAAGAAGAAGCCTGTGAAGGGATTTGAAGAGAAAAATAGCATGATGGGTAAAGAAAATAATTTTAGCAGCTGGATTTTGAATTTAATGGAGTGACATGGGTATCAAGAGGACCATGGAGAGGGTGAGTACAATAATCTGGGCAGGAGATAACCAGGCCACAGATGTTTTCTTTCTACCAACTTGTGGAGTAATAGTCTCCAAGCGAGCTCATTCTCTCCCTCTGGCTCTTCTGCATGGCTACAATCCAGACATGCCAAATTGAGCCTATATCTTCTAGTCTGCTGTTACTCAATATCTAGCTATTGGGTCTGGAATTTACAGAGCAGTTGCTTAAAAGCCTTAAATCAGTCTGGCTTTTGAAAACCGAGAATGCCATTAGCAGCATCATTCTTAAGCATCTTGCTTAGTTGGCATCTTTAATTAACACAGTTAAGTACCTTACAGTATTAGCCCAGACCTGGATGACAAAAGTAACAGACAAAGAGAAAGATTTTGACTGATGGGAAATCTTATCTAAGACACCTGCATTATGGAAGGGCAGCCAAAGTGGTTAAAATCTATTGAAACAATACAGCAAGAAACATACTCGTTGTTGCAGAGAAATTCAGTTTAGTGATCACTGCTTCCGGTGATGGCTTTTGGAGAGAAAGTTTTCCATTTTCTGTGGATTATGATGCATTTACCCTTTACTCCTGCAAGCTGTTGAATATCTCCTGTGAGATGCTGAATGCCTTCAAGACATGCCCTCAAGTCCCACTGAAGTTGATTGGATGGGCAGGATTAGGTCCATGGCCACGAGAAGAGCATTTATCTGTAAGAATTTGTTTGGAGGTTATTTTCTCTATGTTTTTGGTATTTTTTAGCATATTTTTGATATATTTTGCCTCCAGATGAATCATGGAAGGTAGCTCATTCATTTATGGATCAGGGTCTAACACTTCAAATTAGGATTCCACACTACCCAGCCTTGTGAACCACATTGGAACCCTGCTGAATAGCAGTTCTTTGCCCTTCTTTCATAAGAAGCATAGCTATACTAGTTAATGATACATGATGCACTGAAGACAAACATCTGAAAAACAATGTTCTGGAAAACTGACACTTGTGTCCTCCACTGTGAAACTTTTGCTCAGTTTCACAAAGAGCCAGATGGATTTATAAATTCTATTTTGATTAGTTTTTGGCTAATATTTACAGCTATAGAGTCTGTGTGTTAAGGATGGAATCAATTTTTTAAAGTGGGATCTTCATTGGAGCCAAAGGCAGTTAGGCACCCAAATAATGAGATTTGGACACCTAAATTCCTTAGGATTTTTTTCAGACTTCTAGACTTAAAATATACCTATCCAAATTCTCTGGTGGTGTTATCTTAATTGAAGGCAGTGGAGTACGATGACCGGAGAATTTGGCCCAGTATACTTACTTGGAAAATGAACCCACAAGACATAGTCAAAGATAACAATTAACTTAGTGGAAAATGAAAAATTAAATTTGTGCCTGCTTACTTATTTTGTCTTTTGAGGTGGATTGAGTATGCCCTAGCTGGCTTGGGATGTGCCTCTTTAGCATGAAAAAAATAACCATCTAACAGTCTCAGCACCTCAGCACCTGAAGGAGAAAAATATGTTCTCTTCTGCACTAACCAGTTTATATATAATTATGTCATAAAAGAAAGGATAAGTTCTCCAAGTGTGGATCTTTCTTAAATTGGATGTTAATGAGAAGCTGCTAGTGTAAAACGGAAGTGATATATTGCAGCACATGGAATTGCTCAGAAAAGGTGAGTGTATGGAATGAGGTGCATGGAACAGACACAACCTATTAAGAAGAGTTGTGATAGTAATTCCACTACTTTCAACTGAGCAGAATCTATTTAATTTTAGTGATACCTTGGAAAAAAAGGGGATGGAAGTTTGGGCTCTTCTGGTAGATTACAAATCTTAAATCTCTCACTTTTTCCTACTGATTGAAGAAATTGTATTAAACTACCATATTTACCTGGGCATTCCTACCTCAACTTCCGAATCAGGCTTATGAAAAAAATGTGGTCACCCATTTCGGATGACTGTAAAAGGTTGCCTCTATTCATGTTCCCACGTTCCTGAAAGCTATAGGTCTATGAAATACTGATAAAATAATGAGGCTTGATTGCAGGTTTATGAATCATACTTAGAGCAGTAATTCCAGGAGCATTTAGAATCACTGGATTAGAGTGACTAGAAATCTGTACACAGTGATACCAATTCAATATAATGAAATAAGCATTTATTATAATAATAGAGCTGTGGCATTATTAAAAGGAGGAAAGAAATGTGGTCTGGAGATGTGCACTCAGAAGTGGCACCCTGGAGCTATTGAGTTCTAATGAAGCACCACAATATTGGGGGAAATTATTTCATTTGTGAGGCTTAGTAAAGTAACTGTACTAATTAAAGATGGCCAATCATTTAAAATGAGAAAGTAGGATCTGAACATGCGAAATAAGAATGATCTAAGGCTAATAATAACTAATCAACAGTTCAAGTGAGACAACTGCTTCGCTATTAGAAACAGCAGCATGCTCGCGTTTATCATTTTCTACATTGAGACACTTATTGAACTTCTCTGGGATAGCTTGGCATTTTGCAGTAGAGTGGTCTTCACGATTCCCAGTACTTTTACTGATTTACAACTATTCTCAGAGCTGGTGCCTTCAAAGTCTTCTTGCCCAGACCTTTTGACTGGTTGAACTAGGACTTGCATTGGATATAATGCCACAAGCTGGAGGATACAAGCAGAAGCAACATAGATCAACAAAGGAAAGAAAGAAATCTCTATTTGAAGAGACGAGGAAGAGGCACCAAATACTGAATGCTTTGTAAAAGGTAAGACAGGTACCTGTGGTACCAGCAGGCAATTCAAGTAATTTTTATTCAGACTTAATGACTGCACAGTAGTCACTCTGAGGGTATGTCTACACTACAAGAGTAGTTCAATTTTACTTAAAGCGAATTAGTGGAACCGATATTACAAAGTTGAACATGTGTATCCACACTAAGGACAATAATTCGACTTTGTGAGTCCACACTAACGGGGCAAGCGTCGACATTGGAAACGGTGCACTGCGGGCAGCTATCCCACAGTTCCCACAGTCCCCGCTGTCCATTGGAATTCTGGGTCAAGCTCCCAATGTCTGCTAGGGCAAAAAATGTGTTGAGGGTGGTTTGGGGTAACTGTAGTCATTCAACCCTCACTCCCGCCCTCCCTCCGTGAAAGCACCGGCGGGCAATCAGTTCGCGCACTTTTCTGGTGATTGAAAGCGCGGATTCCACAGCACTGCGAGCATGGAGCCCGCTGCGATCATAGCTGCAGTTATGGCCGTTGTCAACACCTCGTACCTTATCATCCACCTTTTTCAGAGGCAGATGCTGAGAAAACGGGCGAGGAGGCTACGGCAGCGCGGTGAGGACATTAAGTCTGAGAGGGGCACAGACCTCTCACAAAGCACGGGATCCCACGCTGTGAACATCATGGTGGCAATGGGTCATGTTGATGCTGTGGAACGGTGATTCTGGGCCCAGGAAACAAGCACGGACTGGTGGGACCACATAGTGCTGCAGGTCTGGGATGAATCACAGTGGCTGTGAAACTTTAGGATGCGTAAGGGAACTTTCCTGGAACTTTGTGAGTTGCTGTCCTCTGCCCTGAAGTGCAAGGACACCCAGATGCGAGCAGCCCTGACTGTCCAGAAGCGAGTGGCCATAGCCCTTTGGAAGCTTCCAATGCCAGACAGCTACCAGTCAGTCGCGAATCACTTTAGAGTGGGCAAATCTACCGTGGGGGTTGCTGTGATGCAAGTAGCCAACGCAATCGTTGAGCTACTGCTCTCAAAGGTAGTGACCCTGGGAAACATGCAGGTGATCATAGATGGCTTCGCTATGATGGGATTCCCAAACTGCGGTGGGGCTATAGATGGAACTCACATCCCTATCCTGGGACCGCCAGTACATTAACTTAAACGGCTACTTTTCAATGGTGCTGCAAGCACTGGTGGACCATAGGGGACGTTTACCAACATCAATGTTGGATGGCCGGGCAAGGTTCATGATGCTCGCGTTTTCAGGAACTCTGGTCTGTTTAGATGGCTGCAGGAAGGTATTTACTTCCCGGACCACAAAATAACTGTTGGGGATGTGGAGATGCCTATAGTGATCGTCAGTGACCCAACCTACCTGCTAATGTCCTGGCTCATGAAGCCCTATACAGGCGCCCTGGACAGTGAAAAAGAACTCTTCAACTACCGGCTGAGCAAGTGCAGAATGGTGGTGGAGTGTGCTTTTGGACGTCTGAAGGGGGGATGGAGACGCTTACTGACTCACTCTCATCTCAGCGAAACCAATATCCCCATTGTTATTGCAGCTTGCTGTGTGCTCCACAATCTCTGTGAGAGCAAGGGGGAGATGTTTATGGCAGGGTGGGAGGTTGAGGCAAATCGTCTGGCTGCTGATTACACCCAGCCAGACAGCTGGGCGATTAGAAGAGTCCAGCGGGACGCGCTGGGCATCTGGGAAGCTTTGAAAGCTAGGTTCCAGAGTGAGCAGGGTAACCTGTGACTATTAAGTTTGTTTAAACAGAAGCTGAACCTGCCCCCATTTCTTTACCCAGTTAATGTTGATTATCCTCTCCAGTTACCAATTCCCTTTCCCCCCTTCCAACACACTTTTAAAAATGAAATAAATGAAACTTTGTTCATTAACACCGTTTTCTTTCTTAAGGATTTCGTGTTAAAGTGTTGAAACTGGGACGCAGACTGTGGTGGGGAGCAGGTGTAGTGATGGAAAGGACGCTTCTAAACTCGAGGAATGACAGGCTCCTGGCTCCTAGAGTGGTCTGCAGTGGTGGACTGGTTGTTTCAACAGAGCCTGCCACCCCTCCTTTTCGGGACTCTGAGTGTGGGGGCTATGTGACTTTGTGGCGGGGGAGGACGGTTACAGATCCCCTGCTGCGTGGCTCTGTCATCCAGGCTAAGGACTGCTGCATAAGATCTGTAACCGCCCTCCCCCGCCACAAACTCACATAGCCCCCCCGCACAGAACATGAAAACTACCTCCCAGACTGACCAGGGTGCCTAGTGACTGCAATGTCTGTGTGACCTTCTGCTGAACCTGCCCCCATGTCTGTACCCTGGTAAAGGTGACTGTCCTCTCCAATTATCAACCCCCTTCCCCCTTCAAACACACTCTCCTCTAAAAGAACATGATGGAAACAGTAATTAACAGAAACGTATTTTTTATTAACAACTACACAGTTAGGGGATGAAACTGGGATGGGGGCTTGGGTGAGGTGCTTTTGGAGTGAAGGAAAGGACTTATCAAATCTTTGGGAATGAGAGCCTTCTGGTACTTGAGCAGTCTGCAGGGGTGGAGTGACTGTTTTCACGGCCCTTGCTGCCCCTCCTTCTTGGGACTTTGGGTGAGGGGGGGATAGGACTTTGTGGCGGGGGAGGGCGGATAGAGATAGAATGCAGCGGGGCTCTATCCTCCTGCCTCCGGTCCTGCAGAACATCTACAAGGCGCCGGAGCGTGTCTGTTTGCTCCCTCATTAGTCCAAGCAGCGTTTGAGTCGCCTGCTGGTCTTCCTGCTGCCACCTGTCCTCCCGTTCGCTGTGTGATCGCTGGTATTGCGACATGTTCTCCCTCCACTGGGTCTGCTGGGCTGCCTCAGCTCGGGAGCAGCCCATAAGTTCTGAGAACATCTCGTCCCGTGTCCTTTTCTTTCGTTGCCTGATCTGTGCCAGCCTCTGGGAGGGGGATGCCGGGGTAGCTCGGGAGACACTCGCAGCTGTGGGATGGGAAAAAGGGAGTGAATTCCTCACAAAGATACAGTTTTGTGAACAATGAACATAGTCTTTCTCTGTGAACAAGACCATGCACGGCACCTATCACATGCGCACTCAGCACAAGGTCGAATTTTCGTCCTTCCCATTGAGTGTCTGGGGTCTTGCTGTACAGATCACACAAGCGGGGCTGGACAACGGAATTCGGCTACCAGGCAGACATGGTAAGCCATAGACTTTTGGCTGCTTAAAGCTTAATTTATAGCAGTGCCCTCCTTTCACGTTCCAAGCAATGCTCCTAGCGTTGGCCAGTTCCTGCTGCCGGCAATCCAGCCAGCATGAACTCTGCCCCTGTCCCACCCCCCTCGCGGCTGTCCCCGGGAAAGATCCCTGCATGCTGCCCCTGTCCCGCCTCCACTGCGTGGCTGTAAACCGCCAGTTACAGTTATGTAAAGGAACAGGCAATCAGTCCCAATACTAACATTCCCCTAATTCAAAGCAGGTCACCATGAGTGATATCACTCTGATGAGGATTTCGGAGACAGAGAAAGACCGCGTGCTGCGTGAATGCCAGCAAACATCAGGGCCGTATGCCGCCATGCTTTGCGAGGCAATGATCCCGGAGTACTTGCTGCTAGCCTGGCGCGGAAAAGTTTCCTACCATGAAGGATGCAATAAGGCCGCTCTCCCCAGGAACCTGATGCAAAGGCTTTCACAATACCTCCAGGAGAGCTTTGTGGAGTTGTCCCAGGAGGATTTCTGCTCTATCCCCAGACAAATTGACAGAATTTTCCAGTAGCTGCACTGGCAAGGACTAAAAACTAAAGCGCCTAGGGCAAACTAATCATGAAAAACCCATTGTTAAGATACCATTCCTATTCTGTTCAAAATAAATGTTTAAAACACTTACCTACTGATCCTTCCCCTGATTCACGGTCCGGGTTACCGCCTTGAGAGGATTGGTAGGGGATCTCCGTGAGGGTGATGAAGAGATCCTGGCTGTCGGGGAAATCAGTGTTGAAAGCTCTGTCGACTGCCTCATCCTCCTCATCTCCTTCCTCATCTTCCCCATCTGCGAACATCTTCAAGGAAGCGGCCATCGACAATACCCCATCGTCAGAGTCCACGGACAGTGGTGGGGTAGTGGTGGCGGCCGCACCTAGAATGGAATGCAGTGCCTCGTAGAAACAGCATGTCTGGGGCAGGGATCCGGAGTGTCCGTTTGACGCTTTGGTCTTCTGGTACCCTTGTCTCAGCTCCTTGATTTTCACGCGGCACTGCGTTGCATCCCGGCTGTATCCTCTCTCTGTCATGGCTTTTGAGATCTTCTCGTAGATCTTTGCATTCCGTTTTTTCGATTGCAGCTCCGAAAACATGGACTCATCACCCCACACAACGATCAGATCCAAGACTTCCCGATCAGTCCATGCTGGGGCCCTCTTTCTATTCTGAGATTGAATGGTCACCTCTGCTGCAGAGCTCTGCATCGTTGCCAGTGCTGCTGAGCTCGCCACGATGTCCAAACAGGAAATGAGATTCAAACTGGCCAGACAGGAAAAGGAATTCAAATTTTCCCGGGGCTTTTCCTGTGTGGCTGGTGGCTGCTCAGAGCATCCGAGCTCGGACTGCTGTCCAGAGCGTCAACAGAATGGTGCACTGTGGGATAGCTCCCGGAGCTATTAGCGTCGAATTCCATCCACACCTACCCTAATTCGACATGGCCATGTCGAATTTAGCGCTACTCCCCTCGTCGGGGAGGAGTACAGAAATTGATTTAAAGAGACCTCTATGTCGAAATAAATAACTTCGTTGTGTGGACGGGTGCAGGGTTAATTCGAGTTAACGCTGCTAAATTCAACATAACCTCCTAGTGTAGACCAGGCCTGAGAAGAGAAAGAGATTAATTACTAAAACTTGCTCATGTGAATAGTCACACTGAAGTTAGGTGAATAGAATTTGGCCCTAAGTCATTAGCATCCACTATAAAGACCCTGGATGAAATCCTGCTCCATTCAATGGTTTCAATGGAGCCAGGATTTCACCCTCTATTTCTGCTTTCTTAGGTTACTCACCAGTTTTATGGTGTGAGTAACACGTGTCACCACTTCTCCTCATAGTCTTTAGTCTTTCTCAATTTGTGAACTATACCCATTTGTGCAGCAACTTGCTATGGTCACTCATGGGGTACAGTACACTGTGATACATTTACATTGACTGTGAGTCCATACAGTGTGCATCCATAAAGGCATGGGGCATGGGGGGGGGAGGGCTGCTCTCATGTATATGGGGTAAAATTTCCGGCAGAGCCTAAGTGACTAAGAGCCTACACCCCACTGATGTTTCAAGTGTCTAAATTACTTGGTGGCTTTGAAAATTTTACTCATAGGCCCAATTCAAAACCCATTGACGTTTATAGGAAGATTCCTGTTGGCTTCAATTGGGCTTTGAATCAGGATCTACGGTATATCATTAGGAAACAGAAGAGATTCACAAAGCCCACTTATCACAACAGCTGGGTGAACACTGCTAGAAAAACATTGAATGAATATTCTTTTGAATTTTTAAACACCTGCATTTGTCACTTTTTTGGGATGAAAGAAGCTTCTTGCAAATGGGTTTAGTGAGAACCGTGTTATCTAAAACAGTGAATATTCACAGAAAATGAATTCCAAATTTGCAAGCATGAGTGTTCACATTGAAATCCAATGCTCATCCAATCAGAGAAGAGAAACATGCCATGTAATATATGTGTCTGCTGAAAATGGCTTGAATACTGAAAATGCACAAAGGACTGTGCACAAATATTGCACAGACCAAGAATTATTCAGAAATTCTAAACAATGATTCCATGTGATAAAATCATGATCTCATTGTGGACTGAAAAACAGGCAAAATTCATCCAAGAAATTATTCATTTTGCATTTGGCCTCATACATTGCACACATAATTCTTGTTCTAAAAGTGCAAGCTGCAAATTTGGAGTAACTCCATTAAAGTCACTTACTTCATCATATGTCAACTGGAACTGCAGCAGCAGTATACAATAAGCAACTTTCAGGTAGTTGAAGTTAATGGAGTTACTCTGGATTTGCACTGGTGTAACGTTGAACCAGAGTGTAATACACCTCTTTCTCCTTTGTATTCTCATTAATTGGGGGTTGATTGCACAGATCCATTTGTCACTGGTATACCAACAACATAAGGAAAAACAAAGAGGAGTCCTTGTGGCACCTTAGAGACTAACAAATTTATTTGGGCATAAGCTTTCATGGGCTAAAACCCACTTCATCGGATGCATGAAGTGAAAAATACAAGAGCAGGTATAAATACATGAAAGGATGGGGGTTGCTTTACCAAGTGTGAGGTTAGTTTAACGAGATAAATCAATTAACAGCAGGATACCAAGGGAGGAAAATAACTTTTGAAGTTGTAAGAGAGTGCCCCAAGGACGCCTCCTTGTTTTTGCTGATACCGACTAACACGGCTATCACTCAAAAACATAAGGACCAGCATACATTATAAAAATCAAGTTAATAATCTTTTGCCTGTGACAGGTCCATCATGTTTAGAATCTATTTCATTCAGATTTCCATGGTGATTAAACTTTTCATTCAATTGAATTCTCTTGTAATCTGTCAAGAATTTCATCAGCATTAATAACCTGCCATTGCACAGATGCAATAATTAAGGGTCTTGTTTTGACTGAATTGTTACAATACTGGCACCCTTCAAAAAACGAAAAAAGCAATTTATTTTCCTGGTCTTTACTAAACTAGAAGCTAAATACCATTAAACTCAGAGTGCCAGAAATTCGCCACTTCTTATTGCTAGCTATAATGTTAGATGTTTCTATTATAACAACACACAGTACAATTAATTTTTCCTTTTACAAAGGGTGGGGAATATACACAGTCCTTTCCCATCCAAACTCAAAACTTGGCATTCAGAGTAAATTGATGATGTTTTATATTCAGTCCTTTATTCATCAGCATAGCACAAAGAGGGCAGCATGTATGAATATAGACAGAGCCCTCAAGTCTTTGGATTTACTACCATTTTGCTGAAGAAATTTGAAGAATCTTGTTTTCTTTACTTAATCTAGTTTTCCTGGGAAATTTTAGTATATTACTCCAAAAGAAAATTTTGTGAATTCGAATAAAAAAATTCTATATAATCTCTCTGCAGGAAGTCTTAGAACTTATTAGGATCACCCCAAATTAATATTTTTAATCTGCAGGCAGATGTTTCCTGCAATATCCAGCAATTCATAACTCATGAAGAATGCTGTAACCTCTAGACAATGATCTCAAACACAAATCAAATTTCACAGGGTTATATGGATGCCTGTCAGTAATTTTGTGCATTTTATTTATTCTTGCAGTTTTCATCTCTGCTTAGTCAGCACAAATGAGAGGAACCATTATATTATACATATATTTTATGTCACTGCCCAAAATACTAGCTTGGCCACCTAAGCATTATCTGAAATTTGTGTACTGAGTTATTTTATTTCAAGTCAACATACAATGAAGTAGGTGTAATAAAACCCAATGAGAAACAAGACAGAAGAATCTACACCAGATTTAATCTTTGGAAAGATTAAGGGCTGTGAATGAATATGCTGGCTCAGTATTTAATAAAAACAATGGATATTTTATGTAATCATTCACAAACAATATCCATTAAAAATGAGTTGAGGTGGAAAGTGTGTTTCAGTGGAGTCCAGCTGGCACCCAAAATCAATATATTACATTCTGTTATGAATGGGAATTGAAGGCACTCAGCTGCCCTTGGTAGGTGCTTAGCACTTTGTATGATTGGACCTTATAGTTATTTGGACTCATCTAGACCACAAAAAGATTGAGTCAGAGGGCCCATTAGACCATGGCTGTTCTCTGACTTGGTTAGAACATGGTTAAGTGTACTTGTGTAGACGGGAGCTAGCCATGTAGTACCCAGATCATACAACTATTGTCTAAGGCTTTAGTTATATGGTTATATGACCCATTTACAATGTGGTTAGTATAGGCAGATCCATTAAGTGTTCCTGGGCCCAATGTCTTTTGATAGAGGGCAACCGCATTCTTTCAATAATGCTCCTGAGTATATTGCTAGGTTTTCACTGCACAGGTACCTTTCCCCTTTAAAAGAAAAAATTCCTTCATAAAATTGGAATGAAAGATATAGAGTTTTCTCAGAGATGCATGTAACGTTAAATCAATGCTCTTAAACTGGAGAAAATGTACTTGTTTACCAAGAACATCAATATATATTTACACAACATTACAGACTTAGCTGTAATTGTCTCATATCACTAGATTACCAGTTTGTTTATGAGTGGTAGCCCAGATAATACTAATTAATATTAATATCTGCTTAAGAAAATGCAGTATATATACAAGATTGGTTCAAATTGAAAAAATATTCTTTTCGCAGGCTTGTTCCTTTGTCAATTATTGAAGTGGGTTTCAATATATTATACTATTTAAAATTATAGTCTCTGTGCAATGGACTGAGCCTGTGTAAATAGAATATTACTTGTGAAGTGTGAATCTCTAGTTAGTTTAGGAGGAGGTGAAAACTTCTATGTTTTCCCTTCTTTAAAGCTCTTTGGCTACCAATGCCCCTTGGGTTTCAAGAGACTGATGTTAGGAGAGAGTCATCAACAATAAACGATTCTGTAAGCCCTCCATGTGTGGAACTCTTATCAACCTAAATGGGAAAATCCATGCACTGAAGGCATTCAGAAATGGGCAGCAAGGGTCATTCTGGGAATGAGATTCTGCTCAGTTATACAGGTGTCAGTTTAGAACAACTCCACTGAAGCCACTACAAACTTACAACAGTGTGTCTGAGAGCAGAATTTACCCCTCAGAGCTTAGTAAATGAGTTCCAGGGGGATATATTAGAGTCCTGTCCGGGCCAAATCTTGAAGTACACTCTCATTTTTACTTAGACTCTACTCAGGCAAGCTCCCAAAGGCAAACACACACACAACAGCTCATCTCTCTATCATGCTGCACTTGACAGTCCTTCACTTAACTGCTTTCATTAGATTTCACTGGATTTCTAATACTGCTTCCATGAGCCAGGATGGGAATTGTCAACAAAGAGACTATCGAGCCATCTAGACTGTAGTGCACTTGACAGTCTGGCAAACAGCTGTTCCCAAGTGTATGCACATGTCTGGGGGTGTAACTTGCAGGGAGAAATTCTGAACTCCCGGGATTCTGTTGCTGGAACAATACAAAACACCATCTGAGGTCCATTGCAGGCAAAATTTGGATTGGTGTCAGCACTCACTCCTAGTTTCCCCAAAGAAAAGATGAAAATGACCAACTCCCAGCCGGCTTCTAGACATATTGCTGCTTTTAATTTGTTTTCAAGAACAACTTTGACACATTTCATGACTTCAGTAAAATTGCCAGGCAAACGCTAACGTTTGTTAAATGGATTTTTTAAAAGATGTATTTATTGCTTCATCTGCAGCTGGTGTAACAGAGAGGTTGGGGTGATGGGAGGGTGATGGAAATGTCTAGTTGGAAAAGCTTCTCTACAAGTTTGCATTTTACTTTCACTGCAACATCAAAGGAGATAGATGGACTTTTCTCTACATTTGCTCTTTTATTTTTTGTTTTAATAAAGTATTTAACTTTATTTGTTAGCAGGAAGTTATGCTGGACTCTATGGGGACTTGATAATTTAATGCCAGCAAATGGAATTATGGATAGCAATGTTGATCTAGGATTTGGCAGGTAGGAAAATGTTGAGCCAACTAATCTTATGTTAGTCTAGCGAGGACCGGCACTGCATCATGTTGCTCAATCTTTTCATCATCAGAAATAAATCATAGGGATTGTGTACATAGCAACCAGCAACAGGGCAAGGGGCTCCTGGTAAATCTGAAGGATTAGATCTGTGTAATTTAATGTTAGTCATTTTTGCTACTGTGTTATTTGTAGGGTCCTGTTAGAGCTTGGGGAAATCTGGCCTGATAAGCAAGCTTTCTTTTATTTACTTATTTTCGTAAGCAGTGGGCTTTGGAAGAACATAATTATCATTATAGTTAACGGAGCCCTTTAAAGTGAGGCGGGTGATGAAGGATAAGCAAGGACCAATGTCTATCAAGAAATGAGAGGAATACATCAGAAAAAAGGAGAACAGAGCAACAAGGGTGAAAATAGAGTTTTCTACTTTCATTATGAAGTGGATTTTCTTGGTCGTGGATATAGCTGAGTGAATAACACACACAACATCATTTATTGGATTGTTAACATTGTTATGTATTATTTCTATTACAGTACTGCCTAAGGTGCTGCAAACATCTGCCAGATCTTCAGCCCCTCCAGAGGCTCTGGAGTGGTGAAAAAGGGGAATGAAAGGCAGGGCTGTTTTGGAGCAATCCAGGGCCCTAGACACATAACAACATGCCTCCACCAAGTGCTCTTCCTCCCACTTGGGGTACATCAGCACTGCAGCTGGGAGCAGACAGGCACATGGGTAACTCTGCTCAGGTAGACAGACACACACTAGCATGACTCGAGCTAGTGAACTAAGAACAGCAATGTCGCAAGAGTAGCACGGGTGGTAGATCATGCTACTTGCCTGACTACAACCCTGTTTGGACCCCCTTGGTATGTACTCAGGCAGCTAGTCCAAGCTGATGTCCATGCTATCCCTGGGTACAATGCTGCAGTGTAGACATACCATTGAACGTCTAGGTAGAGTAGGGTTGGGTGCTTGCCTCCCCTCACAGAGAGGCAGGGGCAACAGCATGAGGCCCTTTTCCTCCTCCAGAATGCCAGAATGGCTGCAGGAAGCCCTCCTCCCCTGAGGACCTTCATGGGTGTCAGCAATGGCCCCTGCAGTAGAGATCCATTGGGGTATATCTGCTTGGGAGAGTAGGTGAATCCCACTGCACTCTTTACCTACCACAAAGTCCCTCTTCAGGGAGGTGTTTCTCCATCAGTTACACTTGAGTCACATTTTCAACCTTTTTGTTGAAATCAGGAGTGATAGAAACTTACTTGGTTTTAAATGAAAGCTGAGATTTTGACATGATGATATGACTAGCTAGAGGCACAGTCCTCCAGTATGAGTTTGAGGGGAGCAGAAGCTGTTGGAAGCTAGTGTAGGAGGAAGAGGTACCAGAGAAGGAGAAGGCAGCAGGAGGCGCTATGGTGATGAGTTGTGCCCTGTCACACATGGTGGAGAATATGGGCACACAGTCAGTCCTGATATAAGGGGAGGATAGAGGACTGATTGCCAATCTCAGAGATTTGAGAGACAGTAAAAGTGGAGATAATGGAGCAGAGGCCTTCTTTGCAGAGGGTTCTTCCCGGACTGAACTCCAAAGTCAGTGCCCCCTGCAAAAAGAGGCTGACAAGCAGCAAGGGTGGCTTCAGCCCTGCTGCTGCAGGTGCTCACAACCCAAAAGAGACAATGGGAGGTACAGGAGTACCTGCAGGCCTATATGACCCGACTAGCAGAGCAGCAGCTGTACCTATTCAAGTCGCTGCGAGGGGAGGTCCATAGAGGCCGTAGAGAGCGAGAGAGGAAGCCAGGTACTGGAGCCACGGGCTGGGTCAAGTGAATGTTATGCCTGTGGGCAACATGGACACTGGAAGAGAGAGTTCTCCTACTGGGGTGGGGGAAAGAAGCCACTCCCAGAGACTGTTAAGGGGTGAGAGCCCAAGAGAGTCCCTCCTGTGAGGAGAACAGGGAGGAGATGGGCATATTGGACCTGTGGGCAACTGGGACACCTGAGGAGGAGTGCCCTCTTAGTTGCAGGGCCGAAGCTAGCCCAGGGGAAGGGGCTGAGGAAGGAAAGGACAATGGGAGGCCCATGGCCAAGGGGAGGCAAAGGGCTTGCTTCTGGTGCCATGAAGAGAGCCGTATAAAAAGGCACTGCCCCCTTTGGAGAAGTGGGATAAAAAAGGAATGCCTGAGAGCCAGGCTGGGTCAGAGACTGCCCAGAGGGATGGGGCTGTGACGACTGTAGACCCGGTGGGGAGCATCTTCCCACACCCAGCAGGAGGTGCCACAGTGGTGAATTGTGCCCTCCTCACAGGACCCCAGGAAATACCATGAATAAAGAAAATACCATTTTGCTTACTGAAAAAGGGGGAAGGGGGAAATGAAAAAAAAAAGATATGCAGGGAAAAATGAGAAACCAAAATCCTCCCAAAAGAACTATGTATTTCTTTATTTTTCTTTTCAATTTTGTCAAAACAAAACAAACAAACAAAATCCAGTTTTGATGAAAAATGTCCTATTTGAAAAATGTTGACTAGCTCTACCAAATACTGAGATTACCTAGTTGCAAATCTAAGTTATCTAAGGCAACTGGCAAGTTTATAATGGCTACCACTCAATAGGCTATGTTGAGTTCAACTGTATGACAGATTCTGTGACAAGTTAACTAAAATTAAAAATAAAAAAGAGGAAGTTTCATCTTCATTCTTTTTCCATCAAGAACAGATGTGTCCAGGTCATGTATGTCTAGGAAATGTATGTATTCTGTCTTAGTTTACTATCTCTTCTATTTGATACAGCGACTTGAAAGCTGCCTTTGTGGTTTTACAACTAGAAAGAAAGGAAGCACATAGAGATCTAATCTGAAGGTATGGTAGCCAGCGGGGAATAAGTAAGTTCAAGGGTAGACTTAGTATCACAGCCTTCAGGTCACTGGAGCAAAGGACATCATAAAACTGCTTCGTTCCCAGGGGGAAGTTGTGGTCTCACTCGACTGAGCTAATCATCCACTCAGCAAGCAGTGAGGAAGCCTGCAGCAAATGTAAGGAATGAGAAAGAGGAAATTAGTCAAAGGAACAATATTTGTCTATCAAAATATTTCTAATTAATTTAGTAGCTTTTTAGCTCTAGCATTAAAAGCACTAATATGAACTGGGTAAAAAACCGAATCCTAATAACGGATCTAAACCTTAAAGAAAGCAAGAGATTTCAGATCAAATTTGAAATTGTTAGAGCATGGCAAAGGTGCAAATGTTTTGATGTTAATGTGGCTCCATATGTGTGTGTAAAGGCCTACATTCACAGAGCCCAGTGGACTGTACTTCTTCCCACAGTGTCCTTCTAATCAGTTTTATGTCAGTAGCAGTTCAAAAAAAGGAACTTATCTCTTCTTATATTTTTTGACTAACATCCTAGGTTGTCCAATTCATTACAGCATCTTTGATAAGTACCAAGGAGCCACGAAGATTCTTCTACATTGCTGGCATATGTCATTCCCTTGGGATGTGAAACTCACCCCTGTGCAGAGTGTAAGAACAAGGCGTGCTCATTACATACCACTGGAGTCTCATTTAGGGATATATTTAGGGCTTATGTTGAATCTAAGCACTATATAGTCCTTGTACTGGCCCTCTGCACAGGGATCAATTGGACCTCCACAGAACACAATTAGATCTTGTATGGTAGCACATCCCCAATTCAGTGTTAGTGTGTGTTAACCCTTATTATGTCTTTTTAGCTTACTCACTTATAGTATGGTTGCTTTAAAAGAAGTTAAATCTTTATGGAGCTGCGCTGTTCTCTTTACCTTGGTTCTTTAAAAAAAAATATTTTGCAATACGTACATAGGTCTAACTGTCCTTTCATTTACACTGATGCAAATCAGAATAACTGCTTTCAAGTTAATGGAGTTACCCTAGAGTAAAACTGAAGAGAGTTTGACCTTATAAGGTGAAATCCTGGCCCTATGGAATTAAGTAGCCAAACTCCCATTGACTATAATGAGGCCAGGATTTCATCCATAATATAAGTAATATATGAATTTAAATAAAGTTAAGCAAGAACAGTATGACTGATAAGGGTAATTAATTGCATTTGCTCTTGTATTTTCCATAGAACATTAATACAGAAGTGTAACATCCCACGGCTGAAGGATAATGGTAGATTACTGTAGACTTCATTCCTATGGTATTGCATAGTTCATGCATATTAACATCATTAAAATGACTATCGAAAGAACCAGTATTCTCTTGCCCCTGGTTCCAGAATTAATGCCCCTGTTCTCCCAAAGGTATGAAGGAAGTGGAGAAGGAGATGGATGAGGAAAAAAAGAATGAAATATAATGTGTTTCTGAGAAAGCTGATCATGAATAAAACTTTGTCAGATGGCATGCGCTGATGCATGTGGTGTTTGACAGAGTGAGCGACAGAGGATATATCTGGGTGACCCTGAACAAAAGCATACATTAGGCATAATGTTGATAGATTTGAACCCAAATTGGGTGGTGAAAAATCCATATATGCCTGATCTGTGATTGAAGAGTGAAGAACAGTATCTGAATATGTTTGGGATCGGATTAAGGGGACTAGAGTAGATAACAGATGTTGCATGCTTCCTTAACATGTTGTCTCTTTCCCAGGAAAGCAAAGACAACATAATCTGTCTCCAACTCTATCCTGTGCCTTTTCTACCATTTTACAAGTATAAGAGCAATTATAGTTTTGATTATAATAAGTTTTGTGGCATGAAACACTTGTTTTCAGGTAGCAAACAGTCTGCATGTAGTCATAGATGACATTTTATTTAATTTGCAGAACCTCAATTGCACAATGCAATTTACAAGCTTCCCCTATCCTTCCTGCTGTTTAGCTTCTTACAATAATTCACATATTTGTTATAATTCTGCTCAACTGGTATATTTTACTGAAAGTGCAAAAGAAAATAAAGTAAAATAAGTGATATTTCTTCAGGTGGTTTGGAAATAGATTGGTTGCCAGTTCAAAAGTATAAATATGAAGGGAAATAATGGAAAAATCTTGGAATTAACTTTTGTTGTTTAATAAGAGTGATTTTTAAGTGTATATATGGGGTTTGTCAGCTTGTTTCCGGATATTGGCTTATCTCTGGCTGTTTTATGTCTTGATTCCAGAAAACGTCCCTATTCAGGACAGAATTTACGCATATGCTTAAATACTGTGCTGAACAGAGACAAACTTAAATATTTGTTTCAGTGCTTCCCTGAATAAGTGCCTTAATTACTAGATTGAGCTATAGGGCCAGATGTGTAGCTGGTGTAAATCAGCATAGATACACTGAAGTCAATGGAGCTATGCCAATTTACAGCAGCTCAGAATCTGGCTACATATATAGTATTAATTTGGGTCCTGTCCTCTGTACATTTTGAAGGACTTTTTCATTGGAATAGGTAAGCATGCCTGGAAATAATATGGAAACCTCTTAAGATGTGTATATATTACATGGGTAACTTTATTGTGTGTGAAATCAATTTTTAAAATTACTAGCATTTTTGTTATATTATATGTTCACTAATTTTTAAATGAAGCTTTATGTATGTGATGTGTAACTACTGGATTCATATACAAATCCAT
Source organism: Trachemys scripta elegans (assembly GCF_013100865.1). Lineage (NCBI taxonomy): Eukaryota > Metazoa > Chordata > Testudines > Emydidae > Trachemys > Trachemys scripta. The sequence continues at coordinate 85,257,230 of NC_048301.1, forward strand.
TTTCTTAGGCAATTACACATTCTTGTTGGAAAGTTTAGTAGCACTAGCTAACATGAGTAGAGTCACAAATAATTGAGCCCCAGGATAACATTAAATTTAAAACAGCCATTCAGTGTTGTTGTAGCTCTTTTAATAAATATGCAGATTTCTGTGTCAACACATTTGCTTCTCAGATGCTTCTCATCCTAGAATTATGCACCCATTGATTCATCCATCCATAATTCAGAGTTCTTTTACACATGGAGAAATAAAGGTGTTTTTTTAATCCAGAAACAGACTCTTAATAGGAAAATCTTCATTCCATTTTGCTTCTGTGTACAGATACAAGCAATAATTTAAAATATACTAAGTGCATATTTAGGACTAGGGACTACTAGCTTTATGTAGGGAAAGAAAAATAATGTTTTCTAATCAAGAAAGCATACATAATTTAAGAGGTAATTGACCAGCTACTGTTGTGTGAGACTTCTTTAACCCAATTACATAAGTCATTTATAAGGTGGGAATATAGCTAGAGTCATCATTTGCTGATAGGAACTATAAATAGTGACAGTTAAATGTTTGCTTGCTTCCATATCACCTCAGACTCCTTTTATTGTCAAATGTCGTAAGATAAGAAAATTAGCTTCTGCCATCATGAAGTCACAATTCTGCTATACAATCCTTGCATACAGTCTTGCTGAACTAAGTGAAATTCTCAATGAGCTCACGGGTCTGCCCAAGTAGCTCCAATTGCAGGATTGCGGCCGTAGAGATGAGACCTCACAGGAAAGTCCAGGTGCAACCAAAAAAATTGGCCATGATGAATCAGTAGTGAATCAATAGCATTAAGGGGTAATGAGATGCTAGGGTGTCCATCTTTAGGATGAGATGTAAACCCAAAGTCCTGACCACTGTGGTTATTAAAAGTCCCATAGCATTTTTTCCTGTGAGTAAGAGCATTAGTCCCAGTGTCCTGCCTAATCTCCTACTGAGTAATAAATGAAAGAATTTCAATTGCAAATCTTCCATTTTCTGTCCTGTAGTGCTATTGTATACTGTTTAAAGGCAGGGCTGCAGTTCAATGAAAAGTGATATGAGCCCAGTACATAAAAACACATTGGAGTGAAGTTTGTATAGCAGTTTATCTTATAGCAGCAGATGAAAAGATCTGTATAATTTTTAATTACTGTTATTAAGTGACATGCATGTTTGGTACTGTAAGCAAGACATTAGACTGAAAGCTGTGTCTTGCTTGTGCAGAAGCTTTTACTGTTCAAACTCTTTTCCTGTACAGAGAAACTCTGCTTGTTTGAGCACTGTGTGCTCATTTATTAGCAGACTCTATCAGTGGACTGACTACTCCTCAGGGGGCAGTGGTGATTTAATTACTTCTGTGCAGAAGGAAAGCATTTGAATACACAACCTGTGGTGATGATTCATCTTTGTGCCTTTCCAAAAGCTATTACGAGTAATTTCTCAAGAACATTCATGCAATTATAACAGGGTCCATAGCTAGGATGCTTTGATTTGGACTCGCATGCTATTGTGAGAGATATGGCAATTTCCTGAAATATCTGTGGGAGATCTTACTGCATTAAATTTAAGTATCTTTGTGGGCCAGGATTGCATATAATTCAGGGACCACAGCCCTCCAGGAGCTAAGAACAGTGAGGGATGGTTAGGCAAATTCACTCAGGTTGTAACACCTCCAGAGTGACTGGAGGGACTTGTAAGTACTGGTTCAAATTGGATTCTCCAGAGACCAACAGACAAATGGAGGACTTTTGGATAAATAGCCTGAGTTTAAACTGACTCAAGGCCTTCTTCCTGGTCCAGCAAATGGACAGAACCTTCTGTCCAAGATTCATACATTCCAAGGTCACAAGGGACCATTGTGATCATTTAGTCTGTCTTCCTGTATAGCGCAGCCATAGAACTTCCCCCAAATAATTCGTAGAGCAGAGCTTTTAGAAAAACATCCAATCTTGATTTAAAAATAGAGACTCCACCTTTGATAAATTGTTCCAATGGTTAATTGTTGTGTGTCAAAAATTTACACCTTACTTCCAGTCTGCATTTGTCTAGCTTCCACTTCTACCCATTGGATTGTGTTATATCTTTCTCTGCTAGATTGAAGAGATCATTACTATATATTTGTTCCCATGTAGATACTTATAAAATGTAATCAAGCCACCCCTTAACCTTCTCCTTGAGTCTCTTTCCCTAAGGCACGTTTTTAAACCTTTAATCCTTCTCATGGCTCTTCTCTGAACCCTCTGCAATTTATCAGCATCCTTCTTGAATTGTGGGACCTACAACTGGACACAGTATTCCAGCAGTGGTCACACCAGTGCCAAAGAGAAAGGTAAAATAATTTCTCTAGTCCTACTTGAGATTCCCCTGTTTAAGCATCTAAGGATCACACTAGCCCTTTTGTCCACACTGTCACTCTGGAAGCTCATGCATAGCTGATTATCTATCATGACCCCAAAATATTTTTCAGAGTCACTGCTTCCCAGGATAAAGGCCCCTAGTCTGTGAATATGTTAGTTCCTAGATTTACATGAAAATGGATATTCTTTGCTTGTTTACCAAGCGATCCAGATCCCTCTAAATCAGTGACCTGTCTTCTTCATTATTTATCTTTCCCCCAATTTTTGTGTTATCTGCAAACTTTATCAGTGATGATTTTATGATTTCTTCCAGTTTATTGATAAAAATGTTAACTATCATAAGGTTAAGAACTGATCCTTGTGGGACCCCACTGGAAACACCTGCGCTTGATGACTACTCCCCATTTACAGTTACATTTTTGAGACTTGTTAGCTCATTTTTATTCCACTTAATATGTGCCATGTTAATTTTATATCATTCTAGTTTGTTAATCAAAATGTTGTGCAGTACATAGTCAAACACCTTACAGAAGACTAAGTATATTACATTAGCACTATAATCTTTATCAACCAAACTTGTAATCTCATAAAAGAAAAAGATATCAAGTTAGTTTGGGGTGACCTCTTGTAAACTTATTAACACGCATAAACCTATGTTGATTTGGATTAATTACATTACCTTCCTTTAGTTCTTTATTAATTGAGTCCCTTATTAGCCGCTGTATTATCTTGCTCAGGATTGATATCAGGCTGACAGGTCTATAATTAGCCAGGTCATTCCATTTACCCTTTTCAGAATTGGCACATTAGCTTTCTTCCAGTCTTCTGGAACTTCCCTATTGTTCGAGGCCTCCTATCTTACTTCTTCTTCCTCTAATTCCTTGGTGGTCAGCTTCATTCTTCCTTGAATTTGGGGTACTGGTATTTCTTGAACCTGGCTGTCTAGGAACATCTCAACTTCCCTGATTTTAAGTAGCATGTCTGCATACCCCTCCAATCCATGAATCTTTTTCTCCAGCACAACCACTAACTTGGTGAGAAGTGAGAAGTGTGTTTGGTCATTCTGTGACTTCCACTTTATGCACAGGAAATTCCTTCTGGCTTCAGACAGGAATGAAAACATGGCACATCTGTTGCAGGTCAACACCACTGTTCTATCAATGTCCATCTTGTTGTCACACATTTTGCTGAAACTGGAAGGAAAGCACGCCCCCTCTTAATTCCCTCTGAAACTCTCCTGTCAGCAGCTTCTGTTTGTGGATCTCAAGTTTGCTTACCTGGTGACTTTTTATTCCAAGCCTTCCTTGATTAGGTCAGCTCAGCCACGCCCCTCACCACCAGTAAGTGATTAACTACTCAGAGACTTCAAACAGCTGGGTTGATCAAAGCTCTGAGGGTTGGAGCCTTGGAAACTTTAGCAAGGCACTCTCCTTTAGTAAGGCCCTACTACGCAGCCCATACATAGAGAATAACAACAACAAAAACAACAAAAACAGTCAACCAAACAAGCCATAGAGTTGCCGAAACACATCACTCACCAAGTCCTGCTACCTCCAAGCACAAAGTTTGCATCTACTCTGTCTGAAACCCTCCTGCTAGCTGCCTCTCTTTGCAGGCAGAGTGGGGGTAATCCTTGCAGAAGGATTGGAATGACTTCCACTAGCTAGCGCCCCTTGTTGGAGTTGGGGTGATCTCTGGTAAGCTTATTAGCATGCGTGTGGGTTATTTTATTGTTTTTAATATGTTTTTGTTCTGTAATGCTTTAATCTTAAGAATAAATGTGCTTGCTTAGAAAGAGCTGTGTAGTGTCTTAACTGTGGGCAGTTATGTTGTTCATAGATTTCAAAGAGAAAACAAAGGACAGATGCTGGGCCGTTTAGGCAGTCTGGTTTGTTGGGAATAATAGCATAGGCAAAGAACTATGCAGCCTGGAAATACCTCAGTCAGGAGGGAGAGAGACACACATCTTTGCCCAAGAGAGGTGATGGCTGGGAGGCACAAGTCCAGAGTTGGTGCCCTTGCTGGGCCATGGAGAGGGAATACAGGTACAGGTGCTCTGAACTGTGACCACTATGTGCTAGCTACATCTACAAAACATTGTGTATAGTGGAAAGTACTATTTTCCTCTCTACATATTAATACAATAGTTTTTAAACTCTCCTTGTGAAATCCGACAGCTCTCACCTTTCAGATGCTCGTTACACATAAACTTGTGTTGAAGAGTGAGGTCACTGGAAATGAAGGAGAGAAGAACAATAAAATGGAAGAGTTTTATAAATCTAATCCCCAAAGCCAAAGCTGAAACCAAATGATCTAAACCATTTTTGGTTTTGTTTTTTCTGAACATTCAAACCAGGTATTAGTACCAGTTTGTTGGAACTGAAACACAGCTGCATCCATCTATGAGGAATTAAAATCACAGACAAATAAAATAAACTAACCATTTGTCACTGTAGTACAAGGTTAAGCAAAGTAATCTGATTGGAAGAATCACTTTGTAGTCATCATGGTAGCATGTGCTAATTTAATTCTAAAAACCTTGTTTATCTTTCCTTTGTCCAAGAAACATTAACACTGTCCATGCCTACTGCCTTTGTTTACCAGTGCATATCCCTCTGAGCACAATGTATTTTGCTCAGGTCCTTACTTCGATCTGAATACTAATTCAGCCACAAGATAAAAGGCTGAAGTTTCCCTTAGAACAACTGTGGTAACATTTTAAATGTAATTGGTTTTGGAAACTGACAACTAATTATCCAAAAGCAAAACGCATGTTGGGCATTTAGATAATGAAATGTCAATCAGTATAATAGTGTCACTAATTTAATACTTTTTGGCTTCTGAAATTATTTTATCTGCTTTTAATATAGATCTTCATTATATATATATATATATATTATGTGTGTGTGTATGTACACACACACACACACGTATACATATATATAAAAATACACACATATATAATCTTTTTCTATACACTCACACGCGCGCACACACACACACACATACTAGGACCATCTATCTTTGAAAAAAAACCTAAGCACTAGGCAACAACTGCATTTCTGCAGATAGACATGAGGGTTTGTTCAGAAAGAACGGCATTGCCCTTGACATTGAACAGTGCTGGAAATCAAACTCCAAACCATCAAGCGCGGATTCAAAAAGGAGCAACAGAAAGATTTTCCTATGAATATTTATGTGAAATCCTGTTCGACATAAGCAGAAATGATAAGGACGTGCCATTGATAATGATGTTGTAATATATTTTTTTAACAATTAAATTTGGGGATATGAAAACCCTGGCAATTTAATAAATTCAGGAAAGCAGAACTTCATTCTAAGGCCCTGATCCTGCAATTATGTATGTGTATGAGTAGTTCCATTTAAGTCAATGGCACTACTCACATTAGTAAATTTATGCAGCTACATAAATATTTGTGGGATCAAGGCCTAAATGTTCCATTTGTTTTATTACAGTGAGAATAGCAGTGACTGCTATTGTTAGGGTGGCAAAATTGTTTCCACAATAAAGCATTATTTTCACAAGGACATGACTTTGTGAAACAGTTACCATTTGTGCTGAAATTTTCTGTGCCTGGTGTCTACCCAAGGATGATTCTTAAGTATTAGTTTATTTTTTGGAGGAGGTAGATATTTGGTAATTTGAGCAAAATGATTCAATCTTTGTTCATGTGAGGCGGATGAAAAAATACTTCCTCATTCTAAGAAAAAAGTTGTGACTTTCTTTTGAGCAGCACTTTTGCCAAAGCAACTTAGGTTTGAAAGTAGCAGTTTGGCATAGAATAATCCTTATTGAGGAGCAGTGCATGGCCTTGTTCTGAAGGGAATTGGTTTTGATTTGACTGAGTTATGAGCATCTAAAAATGGTGTAACAGGTTTGACCAGCGGTTTTTATTAAACTCATGAGGCACATAACCTAAGGAATGACATGCTGGTCACGCATTTGTAGCTAACTTACTTACATAGTTTAACGCTTAAACCACAGAAGATCTCCAAATCAGTAACAGATGTTTTAGGAAATTCAAAATCTGACTAAAGGAACTTCACTTTCTGCTCATACTCTTTCCCCCCGCCATAATGATCCCTCTGTCTCTAGGAGCTAAGGAATAGGAATCTGGAGGGTCTGTATCCTAACCCCATATCTTCAACTGATTAGTATTCCTTATTCTCTGGACAACCCTTACTTAATGAGCCCTGAACAGGGCTATAGCCAGAATGGTTGAAGTTTGTCTCTAATCTTAGAGGGAAAATTGTGTGGTGTTCTATATATGAAGGTTACTTACCTGTAACTGGAGTCCTTTGAGATGGCTCTACATAGTCGCACTTGTGGGTACTGTGCCGCCTTGTGGTGCCTTATGGTAAAAACCTCTTCTAGCAGTGTTTGCTAGGGGCTCTCTTGCCTCCCTCCGCTTACCCTCAGTGTCCCTAAATGTAAAAATCCTATGCAAAGTCCAAAAGCCCATAAACAACCATTCAAACAGAAAGTGGCATATAGCCCTTCTTTATTCAGGGCAAGCAGTTAATCTCTCTTCATTCTATTATACTAGGTACTCATTGCTGCATGAGTTCAAAATCTCCAGCAAAGAAGGCAAAGCGTTCTCAGTAGGGATGGTGCCTACTGACCCTAAATAATGGGGAAAAACTATAACAGATGAATTCTGGTGCTTATGGACAAAAGGAAATGCAATTATACAGAGTTACATTATCTGCTTAAAAATTCTACTCGCATATAATGAACTCACTGAATTTTTGGCACTGTTTGCAAATATCCTCAGAAGTTAGTGAGTAAGAACATAAGGATCCTCTGGTGAGTGCCTTCTTAAGATAACTACCACAGAGGAACCATCCTTAGGTCTCATGATAAAATGTAATGGCTGAATTTTCACAACTAATAGGAGTACCCTCCCCAGAGCTCTGTAAATAGAATGCCGGTGTAAGTTCAACTACAGAAATCTTTAGAGTATTAAAATAAAGAGAGAGAGAGGGGGGGGGGGGAAAGAGAGAAAGAAATCAAGTTGCTAGTTCACCATCAGAAACATAAACTGTTTGTGGTGGGTAATATCAAACTGCCTAAACTGACCAGCTGATGCTCTGATAACTTATAATTTGTTTGAAGATAGAACTCCAATGTGTGGGCTCCAAACTGTCTTTGTTGCATTCACTGACCCATTGAAGCAGAAAATGGCACTATGTTCTTCCTGTTGTAAAAGCTGCTGCTAAACGAAACTTGGAGTTTTCTGATACTGGATAATTTGTAAAACACCATTGTAAAACTAAATGCTGCAAGAGGGAGGTTCTGGTGATCTGAACTATATGCAAAATATATAAACCTTCTGAGTTTGCAACATTTATCTGGAAATCTCATGATTGTTTGATGAGATTTCCACACCTCTGGCAATTCTGAAGAGCTTCTTCCCCCTCCCCGCCCCCGAACTGACCTATAGATCAAAATAGTTCCATCATTTATACCTAACTGCATGCAAATCCAGCAGGCCTAATTCTGCTCTCAGTTACACCAACCCAAATCTGAAATAACACCATTGAGCTTCTTGGAGTTCCACCAGTTTAAACTCAATGTAAGTAGCAACGCATTTGGACCAAACAACTTGGATGGGCTGCAGAGGGGTAAATAAAGGGAGAATTTGGCCCACAGGGCCTCTTTTGAAAAACAGCCTGCATTTTTACAGGCATAAGTCTGTGGCACCACTATTTGAAAGTACAAATGCTATCAGTTAGATATCTCACTGTGACAACTCTCACAAAAACAGGCCAGATTAAGGCCTTTTCAAAATCAGACCCACAAAGACAAATCCCATCAATGGACAGATTCTGCATTCTGTAGCAGAGAGCAGAATTCACACAACAGCGGTGACCTAAGATCAGCTTACTCATGCATTCAGCTCCATTGCTTCAGTGGGACTACAGACCTGAAGGGAGAAATTGAATCCTGACCAGAAGTCTAGCACAAGGCTTATCTATTGCTGAAAGAGGAGGGATGAATTTCACAATCAGAGTTTACACTGTCCTATTAGAATGAAATTCACCCCCTGTGGAGAGGAGCAGCATAAGGCCCAGGCATCAGTGAAATCCCATGTATGTCATAATATTTCAAGGCATTTCATCCTTAGAGAGGTTCTAAAAGATGCTTTCTGGGATGGTGTTCCTTCAGATTTGCATCCCACAGGATGAGGACTTTGCTTACCTGAACAGCAGGTGCTTCACAAGTGCAGATTTAACTATAGACTCCCGCAGCAGGCACTTTTTTGTGTGTGTATGGGCGAGGGGAATGTCATATTCAGAGGAGATAAGGTTTCCTTGGAATGAGATAGCAACCTCAAAGGAATCCATCTTATATATCAGCATTGAAACAAACAGTTACTTGCTATTTTTTAAAATGTTTGCCTTTTGCTGACCTGCCAAATATTTCACTGAATAATCTAATGGGGTTTCACTTGTTATCTTTCAAGAATTAACACTTTGACATTTGCAAGGCATTCTTCTTTAAACAAAAGATAAGGAAAAATGTATATATGACTAAAATACTGGGCCAAATTCTGCACTGTGATCCTATTAAGAACTAGATGGTACTTTTAAAGTACAGCCTGACTGGAAGTGGTGGGTGAAGAGGACTGCATTGCAGCAGGAGGCCCGGGAAGATTTCTGGCAGATGCAGTTGGCATTCCTTCATGGCTCCTGGACACCAGTGTTGCCATGGAACTTAGCTCCCCACATTGTTTTAAAAGGCACAGTGTATTCTGTTCCTCTGGATAGGCAAAGGGGTCTAGCACCATCTCTGGCCCCTTTATATAAGAACATAAGAAAGGCCATACTGGGTCAGACCAAAGGTCCATCTAGCCCAGTTATCCTGTCTTCCAATAGTGGCCAATATCAAGTGCCCCAGAGGGAATGAACAGAACAGGTAATCATCAAGTGATCCATCCCCTGTTGCCCATTCCCAGCTTCTGGCAAGCAGCTTCTGGCAAACCCTCCATGCCCATCCTGGCTAATAGCCATTGATGGACCTATCCTCCATGAACCTATCTAGTTCTTTTTGAACCCTGTTATAGTCTTGGCCTTCACAACATCCTCTGGCAAGGAATTCCAAAGGTTGACTATGCGTTGAATGAAAAAAATACTTCCTTTGTTTCTTTTAAACCTGCTGCCTATTACTTTCATTTGGTGACTCCTAGTTCGTGTGTTATGAGAAGGAATAAATAACACTTCTTATTTACTTTCTCCACACCAGTCATGATTTTATAGACCCCTATCATATCCCCCCTTAGTCGTCTCTTTTCCAAGCTGAAAAGTCCCAGTCTTATTAATCATTCCTCATATGGAAGCCATTCCATACCCCTAATTGTTTTTGTGGCCTTTTCTGAACCATTCCCAATTCCAATACATCTTTTTTGAATGGGGTGACCACATCTGGACACAGTATTCAAGATGTGGGCGTACCATGGATTTATATAGAGGCAATATGATATTTTCTGTCTTATTATCGATTCCTTTCTTAATGATTCCCAACATTCTGTTCGCTTTTTTGACTGCTGCTGCACATTGAGTGGATGTTTTCAGAGAAGTGTCTATAATGACTCCAAGATCTCTTTCTTGAGTGGTAACAGCTAATTTAGACCCCATCATTTTATATGTATAGTTGGGATTATGTTTTCCAATGTGCATTGGTTTTTTGCTGCCCCAAGCAAAAAAATTAAATTAAAAAAAGCCTCCAAGAGCGCAACTGCTGAAGCAAAAAACAAACAAACAAAACCCCTCCCAGAATGCCGCCACTGGAATTGTGCCGCCTCAAGCACGCGTTTGGTTTGCTGGAGCCTAGAGCTGGTCCTGATTTCATCTGCCATTTTGTGACCCAGTCACCCAGTTTTGTGAGATCCCTTTGTCACTCTTCGCAATCTGCTTTGGACTTGACTATCTTGAGTAGTTTTGCATCATCTGAAAATTTTGCCACTTCACTGTTTACCCCTTTTTCCAGATCATTTATGAATATGTTGAACAGTACTGGTCTCAGAACAGATCCCAGGGGGACATCACTATTTACCTCTCTCCATTGTGAAAACAGAGTTTATTCCTACCCTTTGTTTCCTAGCTTTTAACCAGTTATCAATCCATAAGAGGACCTTCCCTCTTAACCCATGACAGCTTACTTTGCTTAAGAGCCTTTGGTGAGAGACCTTGTCAAAGGCTTTCTGAAAATCTAAGTACACTATATCCACTGGAAACCCCTTGTTCACATACTTGTTGACTCCCCTCAAAGAATTCTAGTAGATTGGTGAGGCATGATTTCCCTTTAAAAAAAATCATGTTGACTCTTCCCCAACAAATTATGTTCATGTATTTGTCTGACAATTCTGTTCTCTACTATAGTTTCAATCAGTTTGCCTGGTTTCTGTGGAGAGTCTAGTGCAATGTTTGCACTCTACAGTCACATTGTGACTGATTCCTGAGCAGCAGTGCAAGGAGAAAACAGCTTCTTGCACTGATACCCTGTCCCTTTGTAACCACTCCTCGTAGGGGGTTGGACAGGTCAGAGCAGAATTTGCCCACTGAGTCAAATTTTCAATTTTGGTAAGCTAGGCTAGGCATCTAGATCTGGCATTTGGGAACTCAATTTGGCAGTTAGGTGCTTAAATTTGGTATTGGGAATCTAAGTATCTATTTAATCAACCAAATGGGGGATTTAGATGCATAGTTTCAATATCTAGGCTTGAAAACTCAGCCCCCAGCAACATTTTTCTCTGGATTAAAAACAATTAGAAAACACCAGGAGAAAGGAAACCTTGTAAATTAACAACAAAGAGTCCTGTGGCACCTTATAGACTAACAGATGTATTGGAGCGTAAGATTTCGTGGGTGAATACATGCATCTGACGCTTGCGTCTGACGAAGTGGGTATTCACCCATGAAAGCTTATGCTCCAATACATCTGTTAGTCTGTAAGGTGCCACAGGACTCTTTGTTGCTTTTTACAGATCCGGACTAACACAGCTACCCCCTGATACTTGTAAATTACAAGTGTTCTAAAAATCAATATAGCTAACTACAGCCTCAGTGAAATCTCTTGATTGCACACATGCCAAAATCAGTATGGAAATAGCCACTTATCCAGCATGCAGGGATTCCCCCTGCTTCACTTAGCAGTGCTGTACATTTGTTTTATCACCTTAAAGATGCTCCAGATATCTGCACATTGGTGTAAAAATAAAAAAAAAAGAACAAAATACCCTCCCCATAGTAGAATACCCATCCATATGTTCTCTCCTCATATAATACAATGCATTTTGTTTGTTACAAACCAAAGTAGGTTCGTGTAGCATAAAAAAACCAGTTATCATACCAGAATTGGAAGTGACCATGGCCGCACAAGTTGCTCTGGTATACCAGGGCATTTTACCTAATAGTTGTTATTACATGTGCAAAGAAACCAAAGAAAATCAGAGGTGATTTTTTGTTTTAATTTCTTAAGGGTGTGGTCACTTGGCTAGTGACAAATGTTTGAATCATGGCCAAGGAATCCGAGCTCTAAAATATACCTAATTTTCTCTGCCAATATAATGCTTATTTTGTCTCTACTTTATTAATTGTTAACTGATAATGGTCTGATCCTGCAAATTCTTAGTCAAATTAACTGTTCAATTTACCACAAAAATAATTGATGCTACTATTTGTAGCATCTAATAACTGTGGATTGTGACAGATAATAGCGATTATGTGTTAAACAACAATGGGACAGATTCTCTTCTGCCTTGCACCTTGTGTAGTCATTTACTCCTTGGCAAAATGAGTGTAAAATGCTAACAGATCATAATGGCAGCATTTTAAACTCACTTTGTACAGATGTAAAGATGCAAGCCATGAAGAATGAGAACAAGTAACTTTAGTTAGGACAGAAATAGAAGAAACAGCATATTAGGCCCATCACAATCAAAAAGCTTTGCATAATCATCCTCATAATACAGGTTCACTGTAGCTGCCTATCTTTATTTTATTCAAAAGCAATATACAAAATTCAGCCTTTTGTTTAGGAAAATCATCCTAGAGTAAATGCCATACCAGCATTATTTAGTATGCTCCCTTTCCTTTTTCTGATTGAAATATACATGAAGTAATTATACGCAATTAAACTTATTCTTTTCAATGCTATTTCCTGATCTCCCTTTTCATTACCAAAATTACACTGAATTTCCTCTTACTAATCAACTCACACTTTCCAGGCCATTTTGTATGCATTTACAGTTGTTTATTATGCACCAAGGGGGACAATACAATATTTCGTTGCTCTTTCAGCGGATCCATCACCTTTGCCATTGCTCTTTGCATTGGGAATTTTGAACAAGATAGATGGCTATTTAGTTTTACACCAGTCTTTCACCTTTAGTGGTTATTTCTAAACGTAACTTGAGCAAGTAACTTTAAAAAAAAAGAGAGAGAAAAGAAGAGCAGACTCCTTCTCAGTGATCTGCTCTGTGGATGGTTGTTACATGTACAAAATTTGTTCTGTGCATGTACCTCTCTTTGTCATCAGTATGTTAGTACCTGTTAGTAAATATTCACCCTTTAAGTCCTCTTTTTCCTGTATATGACATTCATTTACATATGAACTATTCTTCCAAAATCTTTCTGGTATTAGCAAAGAGTGCATTTGAATTCTAAGGCCCAGAGCATTGCTTCTTAACATGTGAGTGACTGATATTCAGGAATTTTATATGACTGAGTGTTGGCCTGTATCTAATTATCCTCAACATCTTCAAGTCTGTGGGAATCCACGTGTCCAGAGAAAAGATCCCCTCAAACTACTACAATAGATAAAACTGGGTGATTGATAAGGGATACTTGTTATGGCAGATCTTTTCTGTTAATGGAATGGATGATTGATATGGAATAATTGTTATTACAGGTGAGTTCAACAACAGCTGAAACAATGACCTATTGAAAGATTTTTTAACTCATTAAGAACTGTCACTTTTCATAGCCATTAGCAACAATGACCAGATTAGAGATTTCTTTTTACTCAAGAATCAGGTAAACTGAGGACCATAAAAAGAAATTTCATCTGTAATTTGAAAAACAGAACACATAGTAAATGTAACCATGGTAAAGTATTTTTCCCTTAAAAAAGGGGGTTTCTATGTCTCATATCCTATAAAAAAGACAGGTGTTGGACGTTAGGTTGGGGAGTGCAAATTGCCAGCATCCTACCACGTATGGAGGAGAGAGATACAGAGGCCAGCTCATTACCTTTCACTATGGGTGGCAGCATCTCTATTCTTCCTGTATAGTGCTGTACTAATCTCTAATTGATAATCTTTGATTAAATACTTTCATTGGAGTTTATTTGACAATCTCAAATCGTTATTAAATTCAAGCACGGGACAAATGGGAATCCTACATGTGAAATGAGTGCAGAATTATGCAGCTGAAGTTGCAGAATATGGACAATGCAACAGAGCAGGAATGGAATACTCAAATTACAGTGTGGACTGGAGTGAAGAATTTATTTGTCTTATAGTATGTGAGCATTAGCAAGAATCATTAACCATAGGAAGGAGCTTCACACGCTACAGGTTTGTAAAACACAAATGGTTTTGTTCACTTAAGACAGGGATTCAGGTAGAGAAAAGTTATCTAGTATGCTCTGGGGACAGTTATCCAGTATAGGCTGCACTGAATTATTTAGATTGTAAGCTCTTTGGAGCAGGGACTGTCTTTTACTCTCTGTTTGTACACTGCCTAGGATAATAGGGCTTTGATCTTAGTCAGGGCCATTAGGTGGTACCAGGATACAAATAATAATCATCATCATCATCATATCCAACCACCACCAGTCAGGTTCAGTGATTCATACAGAGTCAGAGGTGACATCTGTTATCAAACCATTAATTGTTGCAACTTTGCAGAGCACTACCCTGACATTAATTAGCATGAAATGAAGACCAGGATCCTTTCTTGTTTACATAATCTAGTAGTGAGAGTGTGTTACAGGTCTCTCTTTGTGCCAGTTTTCAGAGGCCAGGAGTCTGTTTCAGCCTCACCTGCAAGGTGCCTCGGCTCTTTCGCTTAAGCTGTATCAGCTCATGCTTTTATTCTCTGGAGGTCCCTAGTTCAGTTCCTGACACGTTGGTCAAACCGATGGCGTCACACTGACGTTCTCTTTCCTAAGAAAAGCTTACAGACAAAACCAAAGGAATTGAGAACTAACATCTCAGTTTTGGTGTCCGCCAAAGAATGACAATTTCTTCCAGTCTTGTCTCCCACTGTGTTCTGCCACAGGGATTGAGGGACACAAAGCCCCACAACAGAACCCCTCCCACAACATATCTCCATGTTCCCAGCATGTGGCTGCATTGTTCAAACTTCTCAGGCATGTTTGGGTGGTCACGAAAGTGACACAGTTGTTATAACCACCCTTTAAAGAGAAGACACTCTTTCTCTCAACACCTGAGAATCCACCACCCTAACCACCACCCTTGCAACCACTCAATTGGAAGGTAGCCCTCTTTCAAGGGGGTGTTTATCATCCCAGAGATTGTCCCAGCACAAATTAAAAACAAGAGCGACTGCCAACAAATGCCAACAGCAATGGTGATTTTGTTTTATATAGCCACCTGTGCACTGGGAACTTGATTGAGAGGCACTCATTTTACATAGACTGCAGTCAACAGATGGTCTCAGTGTTCATTCACTAACACACTGGGATGAATTCTGAACCAGTGGCCTTGGGGTGAAAAGCTCTGTCTCCCATTGCCAAGCCCACAAGCCACCAAGAAGGTTCTTAGCTAATAGCCCTGTAAATAGGTTTCTAGTCCTTATTGTTTTCATTATGCCATGATAAGGCCTTTTCTCAGCTATAAGTGTTCAAAATGTGAAGTACAGAGTCAGCAAGGCAAATTCTCCTATCAGTTGCCCCCCCTATATATTGGGAGTAATTCCACATAGCTGAAGGCAGCCAAGAGCAGAATTTGTAGCTGAGAACAGAATTCGAGCCATCAGCTCTTAGACATACAGTTAGGGAATTCAGAATCACATGGAGGGCAACATTTCCAGCTGTCGGGTTTAACTGAGTGAGAGAAGAGTAATGATTCCATGCAATTAAATGTGACATTGACAAGAAAACAATATCTTTATGATTATTTGATTAAAGTATTTTTGTCCTTAGTTCTCTCTTCCTTTCTGTTATTTTGTTCCAGCTAACTTTGAATCAGGTATCTTCGTTGTGCCACACGCTGATTGTAATCATGCCCAGAAAAATACTACAGTCCCTTATCGTAAAGCCAAAAATACCATCGTACCAAGTTGCAGTGTTAGGGGTTGTTACTGAAGAATCAGCTGCTATTTTTATGAACATATTTAAGGAGCAATAGGTTATTTGATCAGCCATCATTATTGCATTGAGCCCTAAAACCTCTTATTGGAACAAATTTAGTCCTAGTGGAGCAATTCCATGGACGCTTATAAGGAAGTAAAAATGAGCTTGTGGTTAAGGCACTTCACTAGGATTTGCATAGGAGACCTGGGCTTAATTCTCAGTACTGCTGCAAACATCTTGTGTGACCTTGGGTGAATCACTTAGTCTCTTTGTGCCTCACTGTCCCCATCTATAAAATGCTGATGTTACAGGGCAGTTGTGAGGATACATCCAATTCCGGAAGTGGTTAATCACTTTGGAGATGGGGGACAGGAGGCAAATAAGTACTGAGATATGTATGAAGTTGAATCTACTGACACTAGATCTGAATTTGGTTCAGTTGTGACAAGAACTCCACAACTCTTAGGGAGTTAAATCCAGTTTTCTGAATAGAAAAGTGAACTGTTTTTTGTAGTCAGTTAAGGTGGGGTCAGTTCCCTCTTATCATGAAGCAAAGGATGCCATTTTATCCCCAGTGGTGCATGAATGTGGAAAACAGTGTATTCTTTCACATATCCTCATCCATACAGGAGCCTTTCTTTCAGCTTTGTTGATTTCTGAGTGATCCTTCTTCCCCTATTAGCAGCGGCCCATATGCACCTTAATGATGGGGGGAGTGACACGATTGCATTCCTCCACCTGCTAAATCTCATTCAGTGAATCAGCCAGAAAGATTGGTGTGAGAGGGAAACATCTGCTGGCCACCTCTTTGAACATGTTTCCTCTGTGACCTACACAGTCTCTAGTGGGCTTGGGGAAGGAGAATCCCAGACCTGCTGCTTCACTTCACATGGCAGCAGTGTTCTGCATTCTAATGCTTCTGTGTCCTGTCAGACATGTTCTGTCTTTTCTCTCTGAGACTTTGTGTTATTCTACTGCTGTTACTGGATTATGATTTCAACAGCATCATCAACCTTTGGAGTGTGAGAAACCACATAATGCATGAATATCATTCTGGTTTCCTACTTATAGCCAATTATTCACTGAATTCACTGGATTTTCTTATTAATCTTTGAATAAATTATTCCACTAACAATATATGACCAGCTATAAAACTGTTTGGAAAAAAACTATTAATTGAAAAATACTGGGAAAAATATTGGAAAAATATTAATTCAATAATATTATTTTATCAAATAATTTGTTCAACTCATAACAGTAAAATTCACAGGATAATTGTATATGACAAATTAATGTTTGACCAATTCTGCTTAGAAGCTCAGATGAAGTTCTAATTCCCACTGGATATTTGCTTATCTGATGTTTAGCAGACCCTATGCCATATTTCCCATGATTCTACTTGGCCATTGGGTGACCGTGGATGAGTCACTCAGACCCAAATTCTCAAGAGTAGCCTCCAATTTTGGGTGTCTTAGTTTTTGAGTGTCCAACTTGATATACGTAAGGCCTGATTTTAAAGGTGTTGACCATCCATAGCTCTCATTAACTTTAATTGGAGTTGTGAGTGCACAGCAACTCTGATCATCAGGTTGTGACGTTATTAACATGAATGGTGACCATATAGATCATTGTTGCAACCAAGGTCCTATAATGGCACCAAATCTTGTACAAAGGAGCAGGGCTGGCTCTGGCTTTTTGGCCGCCCCAAGCAAAAAAAAAAAAAAAAAAACCGGGGCGGCCAGAACAGACAAAAAAAAGAACCTGCGACGCAGCCGGAGCACCATTGCAGGGGGACCGGCTGGGGGGGGGGCAGCAGGAGGGAGCGGGTGGGAGAGAGAGAGAGAAGGGGGTGGCCAGGGCTAGAGCGGGGCGCTGCCACTCAGCCCCTCACGCTGTGCCGCCTCCTGCCGCCTGCCGCGAGGGCTCCGCTCTGGTCGGCAGGGAGGGAAGGAAGAGGACTGCCCTGCAGGGCGCTCTGGTTCTCAGCGCCGCCGCCCCCTACAGGGCAGCCGGAGCGGAACAAGAACAACAACAACAAAAACAGTGGCTGTGCCACCATAGGATTAGGTAGAATGCCGCCTCCAACAATCTGCCGCCCCAAGCACCAGCTTGCTCAGCTGGTGCCTGGAGCTGGCCCTGCAAAGGAGGTCAAGTAAGGTGTCTATGAAAAGGTTATGATTTCCTGGTTATGATTATGCTATCTGTATGCATGTATCATTTCTGTATTTAAAGTTATAAGTATTGGCTCTATACTGTCTATATTTCAAACTTGTGCTGTGCTTCTGGGTGACACCCCACATAGTTTGGCATCAGCACGGCCTGGCCTGCTTGATGGCCCATTAAGGACCATCAGCTATACAACTGACCCATTGAGAGAAGGCAGATACATCTTGTGATTCAGCAAGGCATGCGGGGACATGCCTATAGACAGAACGCTAAGCTTTTTCCATGCCATGTGCTGGATAGCTTGTGTTTGGAACAAAGGAAGCACAAGCCACATGGCAAAAGGACTATAAAAGGAAGCTGCATCTCCTCCATCTGGTCTTCAATTCTGCTTCTTACCTCTGGAGGAACTTTGCTACACTGAAACTCTGAACAAAGGGCTGAATGACCCATCCAAGCTGTGGATGTACTCCAGGAACTTGATTTGAGCCTGCAGTTTATTCTATCACTGCTACAAGCCTGAGCCAAGAACTTTTCCATTACTGTATGTAATTAATTCTATTTAACCAATTTAACTCTCATCTATATTTCTTTCTTTTTATGAATAAATCTTTAGATTTTAGATTCTAAAGGATTGGCAACAACGTGATTTGTGGGTAAGATCTAACTTGTATATTGACCTGAGTCTGGGGCTTGGTCCTTTGGGATCGGGAGAACCTTTTTTCTTTTACTGGGGTATTGGTTTTCATAACCATTCATTCCCATAAGAAGGGGTGCTGGTGGTAATACTAGGAAACTGGAGTGTGTAATGGAATTGCTTGTATGACTTCTCGTTAGCCAGTGGGGTAAAACCGAAGTCTCTGTTTGGCTGGTTTGGTGTGCAAAGGACCCCAGCCTTGGGCTGTGACTGCCCTGCGCTAAGCAATTTGTCCTGAATTGATGCTCTTAGTAGTGTCCCACCAAAGGCCGCATTGTTATCCAGGCCCTTGAAGACTCCATTTGGGAACCCAAAAACTGATCACTCTCAACTTCCAGTGAGGCCAGTGGGACCTCCAGGCAGGGCCGGCTCCAGGCACCAGGCAACCAACCACATGCTTGGGGCGGCACCTGGTAAGGGGCGGCCAATCTTGGGGTGGCGGGGTGCAGTGCGGCGCGGCGCTCGGCGGGGGGGCTCAGCGGCGCAGGTTTTTTTTTGCTGCTTGGGGCAGCAAAAAAGTTAGAGCCGGCCCTGCCTCCAGGTGCCTGGCAACTTTGAAAATCCGGTCACTTTAGTAAAGATGAAGAGAAGTGATTATGAATCATTTGGAATTCAGGTATCTAAATTGAGACACATGATCCTGAAATATTTGGAGCTAGGTATGTAAAGATGGATGCCCAAAAGTGGAGGCACTGAGACTGCTCTAAGTAACTCCAGGACCCCAAAGGCTCCAGTTGTCCTAAGGATCAGGTGAATGGAAATGATTGAGATCTTTCTTTTCTCTGACCCTAATCTGCATGGAATGGAGCTCGGCTGTATCTGGGGATCTGGTACATATGTTTTATATCTCAGATTGGGTGTAAATTACCAATGCATAACAGAATCACTGCCCTCCAGATTCATGCCACGTTTTCTGAATTTTGCCATAAATAGAAATTATTGTGTTAATGGTGTGCCCTTTTGCTCCTATCTCCTTCCCCAGCTGGTTGTCAGTAGATCTCTTCAATAGGGGATTATCTGATTCCTCCCCTCTCAGTAGAATCCATTCACCACTTTACTATGGGGCTAATGTGCTTTGAAGATTTTGGTATGAAAATTATTAATAACTGTTATTAATTCAGTTCTCTGCTTGGTCAAAATTCACTACCTTTTCACTACATTTTCTTCCTTTTCTAGCTACAATGCTGACAATTTTAGGATGTTAGCCATCACCTTTGGGAGAAGAGCACAATTATTTAAATGGAGGGGGGCCTCTGACAGAGCTATAGAAAGTTGTTCTCCATGGATTTGAACCTGAAGATCATGCACCTAGAGGTTGGCAGGAAAAAGGTGGACTTCCCTTTCCGTATGCCTATTATGCTTGTGCTCACTAAGCCTGAAGAATCACTTAACTGAGATCAGAACTAGACACAGTGGGGGGTGGTCAGAATTGGCAGACAATACAGAGACTTTGCATTATTTCAATTTTAACAGATCAACAATATTCCTCATCAATAAGAGGGAGGCAGGGAAGGGGAAATAGCTGTAGGGATATTTACTGAATTCCTATAACTACGGGCAAGCAGCTAGATTGGATAAGCAAAATATTTAACTGAAAAGAACATTCACAATGGGCATTATGATCCTCCTTTTTTCCAATCATCTCATACAAGAGGTCTGCTCTGTCCCGATAGACTGCAGCAACGACACCATGCCTCACAAGTTTGGGAGGGTTTATTGAGTCCCCAAAATAACTACATTTAGTTTTGTTTTATGATGTATCTGGCACATTGTTGAACAGTAACACTGGGTGAAATTAAATCCTGTGCAGAGGGTAAGCACAGTAGTACTTAAGTGGGACTTAATTGGCAAATAGTGGGATTTGTACTGGCCATCTGCATAGAAGTGAATTTCAGCCATAATGAATAACTCTTAAATATATGACCCAAAATTATTTTGGTTGGTTTTTGATATTAAATTATCCACTAAGTATGCCATATTGTGCAGTAGATGGTAGCTACCTTCAGATAAAGCTTAATCCCCCAATAATGCATATAATGAAGAAAGACTGGATCAGACCAGTGGAGGCTAGTACCAGATGCTCAAAGTATGGTGAAAAAAAATCCTTCAGTGGACAATTAAAATTCATGTGGCTAATTTTTGTAATCTTGGATCTTCAGGAAAAATTTCTCCTTGGTCTTCAGAGAAAATCAGGTGATACTCATCAGTCATGGGGTCTGAATATCTTTTGGAAGGTGGGTCAGTTTCTATTCTTGGTTAGACCCTTTTAGCCACACTGAAGGCTTGTCAACACTACCGCACAGGGTCGATCTAAGATACACAATTTCAGCTACATGAATAGCGTAGCTGAAGTCGACATACTTAGATCTACTTATCGCGGTGTCTTCACTGCGGTAAGTCAACAGCTGACACTCTCATGTCGACTTCGCTTGCGCTCCTCATTCTGGTGGAGTACTGAGTCAACAGGAGAGCGCTCAGCGGTCGATTCATCGCATCTATACTAGACACGATAAATCGACCCCCACTGGATCGATTGCTGCCCGCCAATCTGGCGGGTAGTGTAAACAAGCCCAGAGTTTAAGTGGGCTGCAATGGCATAATTATGAAATGAGTTCTTTAGCTTGCATAGCAACAAATGTTAACAATGGTAATATGTTATCCGGCCATATAAAGTCAATGGGATTTCAAAACAACATGGATTTGAGTCTAAATTCACACTGGTGTAACTCCATTGGTTGCAATAGAGTTGCACTTGATTTACTCTATTGTTAGAAAGAAAAGAATGAAGACCTCAGTGATGCATATCCAATTCCCTAGTAAAAAATCCTTTATTTCTACTCTCACTATGCTATTCTGACCTTCAGTTTTGTTGTCTTTTCTATTGTTAGTCAACATCTCTCTGTACTGCTGTTCAGGGATACTTTGGAACTTGGTTCTCCTTTAATTGGTCTCTATCACCATTTCTTTACATATATCTGAAATTTTCCACAGTGTCAAGCATATTGTGTTATAAATTTCCAACTGAGAAACACAAAATATGCATCTTATTCAAGCCATAAATATGAGATACTTTAGGACATTTCTAAAAAAAACATTTTGTGTCCTACATGAAATTGGAAGCAGAAATTTACTCCCCGTGAGACATCACAAAAACATGAAACTTGAGTTTTCAATCAAGTCATTGTACATCTGTGCAATGTGCAAAGAACAAGCTGAGCATAAGATACCTTTGCAAAATTATTAGACTATTCACTCTGAGTTGCCTTTAAATTATTTTTATAAAGCCTTAAAAGAATTTAGTATGTTGGAAAACAGTGAACATCTAAAGCAATGAAAATCTTACGTCTGATATTGAACTCATTTTGTTTGCATCGGTTTTTCACTGGGTGTTCCACCACTGACTTCACTGGAGTCACTCCAGATTTATATCTTTGGAAACGAGTACAGAATCTAACTCTATATACTACATTCTTTTCCATGCCTAGTCCACAGTCAGGAAAGTCCCCAGTTGAGCAATAAGTGTGGCTGGAAACTGGGGTTAACCCTCAAAATCACTTGCATATCCTTATCTACACTTAGGGGTCAGCACTAAACCAACTGCTGAAGTGGAGTTATATCCTAAGTGTAGACAAGGCTCCAATTATACTTCTGTAGATCTACAGCAGTTCCACTAAAACCAATAGATTTATTTCTGATTTATAAAGATATAACTGAAATTCAACTCTCAGTTCCTCCTTCTTATTACACATGTGAGCTGGCTTGGACTAATTGATTCTTCTAAAACCCAGGTTGACTTCCTCAGGTGGCTTTCCATAATCTTTCAGGCCCATCTAATTTTATGAGTGATTTCCCATCATATAATATTAGTATTGTTTTATCAGATGATTCCATTTATTTAGCAGATACAATATGAAAACACCTCTGCATATTAGTGACTTTTCTGTCACAAGGCATTAGTGAAGCAGAACACTAATGAGATTTGATGGGGTGGAAAATTGTTAGTGATATAAAAGATGTTCACACTTTAGAATAGACATGTCACTCTTCACTGTTGTAAAAGAAGTTTGGGGTTTTTTAAGGGTTTAGGGGTCTCTCTTTCTTTCTACCATGTGGTACTATTATAGGACTGGATTTACAATTCATATGGTGAGTGATTAAATAGCTTTCATTCTCTGGATGTTGAACGGTGCTGCAAATTGTGGAGGCTTTTGGGGGTAGTAGTATTAGGAAGAAACTACAGTTGCATTATCTTATCCACAGCATCTTTTGTTACTTTAAAAACATGGAAAAGTATGTCAAATTGTGGCAGAGATAGTAGTTTTATCTAAAATAAACGTATTAAATTAGACACTGTTTATTATCAAGTCAGAAGCCAAGCGTTCCCTCTTTTTGAATACCAAATAGAGATCAATGTTCATTATGCAGCAGTGTCAGCTGAGATTGCAGAAGACCCAAGGACAGCATAAAGACTGTGATTTACTGAAAATATTTCATCAGGGTAAGAGCCCTGAGATGAAGCGTAGTTTGCCCACAGAATACATCCTCACTGCTTCACTTTTCAGCATGCATTTAGCAAAGCTACTTGCACAAACTGTAAAAGGTACTATTCTTGTTGCAACTCCATTACTGTTGAGCTATAAAGAATTGTTCAGACATTCTAAGCAGTTCCTCTAAGAATAAAAGAAGCTTTATGGAACATCATATATTGCCATTCAATGCTAGACAACGTTAACAATTTTGTTGTTGTTGCTTATGACAGTTGCCCCTACACGAAAACTTAACTGCAGAACAGTGTGTTTCCTTTACTTCTCTGCAGCACTTGAGAGAGAAGGAGAGAGGATATCTTAATAAATCCATGTTCACCTAATTTTCATAATGCTGCACATCTCACTATGACGCTTAGAACATCACAATATTGGCCCTGCTTTGTCTGGGAGACCTGAGAAATTCAGAACTCAAGCTGTGATGGCTCCCTGCAAAAAAACTTCCCAACAAAATAAAAAATGGGACACACACACACAAAAGTACAGAGATACTGAACTGAATATATCAACTATAATGAAATATAAAAAGCTATGCATTATGCAATTAATGCAAAATCATCTCCACTGTATTGCCTCATCTTCAGAATGACTATTAGAAATTATTAAAAAGTACATAAATCTCAGTATTTTTTTCAACAGCATAATTCACTACTATGTGGAGAAATTCAGATTAGTGAGAAAAAAGTGCTCACCCTAGGTTGTTTGGTGAAAAGAATCAGGCACATCATGTAAATAATGAACTTTGTATTCAGGAGGCAGGGGCCAAGCACCCTTACATGAGTCTAGTAGACGCCAACCTTGGAAAAACCCTGGATGATAAAAATTGGAATGGAGGTGGTGAATAGGTAGGAAAAGTTATAGATATAGACATATGGCTAAATTCTAAATGGATCTAACACTTATACAATCCTACGGACTTGTGGCATGCACAGGGAATAAGTCAATGCAGAATATGGACCATATAAGGCAGAGCAGACGCCTCCAGAATAAAAGAGTGAATTTTGTCAAAGTAAAAAATAAAAATCCAGTGTTTGTGCATAAGGACAAGAAAGAGATTGGGGCTAAGCCACAAGTGTGTGCAACACAGAGATCTATGGGGTTTACTAAAAATGTCTCAGAACTCTTCTTTTCCCACTAACAGAATTATTAACTACTTGAAACACTGTAGACTGATGCAGTCTTGCTCTATTGTGAATCTGTAAAAAAGGCAATTGACTGTGATGAGGAAGAGAAAAGTTAATTTGGCTTTAGACAAAACATACTTTAGGTATCAGTTAGATTTTACAGCTTTTCCTTCATGCTTAGAACCCAACTAACTATTTCTATCAAAATTTCAGTGGTGTTTTCTTTGTGTATCAGATTTTATACCTCCATTCAAGATTTTATAGCTCTGTTACAGTTTAGGAACAATATCGTTTCAGAAGTGTGTGACATTACCCAGGGTACAATCTGGACTGTTGAACAGCAGTGTCCCCTTAACTCTCTAGCCTGGCGTACTTTTTACACTGCTTTGCTGTCAGAACACCTATTCACACAGGGTTTAGCATGCAAATTCAGTCCCAGCTAAATACAGTAAAAGCTGTGTTATCTGCCACTTTACCAACCGGAAAGCTCTATAAACCAGCATTTCTGATCTTCATTGAAAGTCTGGTTTACAGTCAGGCTGGCACGGGGCTGGCAGGCTCCCTACCTGACTCCGCGTGGCTCCCCGGAAGTGGCGACATGTCCCTGCTGCTCCTAGGTGGAGGAACAACTATGAAGGGTTTGGAGTGTGGGTGCGGGTGCGGGGCTGGGGATTGGGACATGGGAGTGGTTTTGGGGTCCCAGATCCAGGTGACACTCACTTTGGGCAGCTCCATCACACCTACTTTGCTTCAGATCACGCTCAGCTCTTTGGTGCAAATATTTTTGTAATGGTTTTTTAAATGAAATTAAATATATACAGACAGGTAACACTCAGTATCAGTACCTGCAAGTTTTATTGTTATCTTAGCAACAGATCCTGATCTGTTACAAATTTCTTTAGTGTTTTTTTATTTTGTGTGTTATACTCCTGGCTTGATGAAGTCCTTCCTTATACTTACATACATTTTATGTGATCTAGAAGTTACTGTTTGGGAATGTATGTATTAAGAATGGGTTGGTGGGATATGTAGAAATATTTAATTTCATTTTAAAAGCCATTACAAAAATATATGGACCAAAGAGCTGAGCATGATCTGAAGTAAAGTAGGTGTGATGGATCGCATACCTCAAACCCAAGCCACTGGGCAGTAATCAGGCCATGACACCACCACCTAGCAGTTCATCTAAGTAACCAGAGAAGTGAACCTTCCCCCCGAAGCTCCTTATTGGGAGAAACACCAGCACCCACAATTGGCTGAGGAGCTCTCTATACACCAGAAAGCAGTACAGGGCATTGTCTGAGCAACTAGAGGAATCCCTGGCTGGTTGCTACTATGGACCTCTTCTGCTTTCCTGAGTCCTTAGCCTTGCATTCCTGCCTGCTCCTGATTCCTATCCCTCTTATCACAGACCCCCATCTACTTCCAGTTCCTGCTTTCCTGCCTTATTCCAGATCCCTGCTCCTATGTCTTATCCCTGGCGCGGTCCTTTGGCTTGGCACCTGACTGACTCTGGCTCTGACCACTAGGCCTGCCTGCCCATGCCATGGTAATTGCAGCAGGAATGGATTCATGTTTCTGGTGTTTCTGGAATATAGGCCAGAGTCACACTGCCAACTATGATGATTTGGCTGGCACTGTGCCCGAATACCTTTGTTACATAGGCCAACTGCAATGTCAGATGGCAGTAAACTCATGGCTGGCCAACTGTGAATATTATAGATGGAAGACAACTGAAAAAGATAATTTGCTCAATGTTTATAAATGCATTCATGCCAAGCATCATACCAGTATGATACTCAGTAATGAATGTAACTGCATCTGTGGCACAACTGTTAGACAGTATGGCAGGTGAAACATGTGCACTGAGCCTATCCTGTGGAGAACCTAGTGTGAACCAAAAGATAGCATGCAGTTGAATTCCTGAGTGAATTATTCCTGAGGATGTATACAATTTGTATTTTTAACAGTGAGTAGCTGGAAACAAAGTGCTAGGTGGTGAGATGTGGGATTTTAGTGCTTGGGGAATCTACTGAGCAGGCCTTGTTTAAAATCTGTGTAATGATTTGAATGATGCGGGAAGGCTATGAATGAACTAGATAGTAGAATGAGCGTAGTGATGAGTGAACGGCAAAGAAGAAAGCAGAGGCTAGTTCATCCAAAATTAAGAGGACTTATCAGAAATAAGTAGCAGCATCTGGGGCACTGTGCACTCTAATGTTCCACTACCAGAAAAACATTGATGAACTGGGGAGACTTCACAGTAGAACAACAAAGTACTTAAGGGTCTGGTGGGATTCATTATTAAGGGAAAATTAAGAGAACAAAATATATAAAAGTTGGCCTAAATTATGACTGAGGGGTATGAAATAACCAATTCTTCAGACTCACAGGTTAAGTTACTCCCAAGGAGCTATAACTAATTGAGCAGAAGAGAACAAAGAACAGTAAACAAAGTCTTCCAGCACTGAGGTCTATTAGTCTGTGGAATTTTAAGATAATTAAACCTAGGCTGGAAAAGAGGCTTGGGAATATACTGTAGAGTTTCAAAGAACATTCCTGCATCTATCCTACCATACCATGCACTACGCAGGAAAAACTCATTGCAGGGCCAGGAAACTACTGCATGTCCACTCAGCTTTCTATAGACTGTTTGTTGGGGGAGCGTTTGCCCCATACAGCAGCTGCCGATGGCATGAGATCCACGGGAAAAATCCACAGGTAGAATGCAGGATCACTTGCATAGTGGCACTGGGCTGTACACAGCTTCCCAGAAACATCCCTTCCCCCATGACAACACAGCTTACTCAGAAGCCACTTCCCTGTGATCCCTGCTGGCATCTGCCCTAAATATCCCCTCTCCCAAGAGGAAGGGGAAGAAAGGAATGCAACATGTGGTAAGGGAAACAGCTTCAGTTAATGTTGACAGTATCAGTCTTGTGTTGTCTTGCACATTCCCTGCAAATTTGAGATGGAATCAAAGTGGCCATCAGCTCTTTCTCACCCTTATCTCATCCAGATACATTCCCCACCCCAGCTGTTAAGGATGGACTTCTCAGGGCTTCCAGAGAGAAGCAACAAGTTATTGCTTTCTCTCTTCTATGGTCGCAGGGACATTTACATACCTTTTATCCTCTTTTTACACTCTCCTCCATAAAAAGCAACATGAAGTAGGGTCCTATGATTCTTTCATTCGTGTGATGTGATCACATTAGTGGTAGTGGAGTCGGGAGAGCGAGTGAGTGAGCAAAGACTGGGACCCAGAGGTGAAAAAGAGAATTAAAAGGAGATGATGCTTGGAAAGACATGTATTGAATTCAATAGTGTATAATATGTAGGCAAAGAACAGTCAAGCAGGTCAACAAGAAAATATTGGGCAGTGTTCCAGACTTCCAACTTTCTCTTGCTCAAGCACTCCATATCAAGCATCACCAGAAATTAAGTGTGAAGTCCACTGCAATAAGAGCTGCAGCACTCTCTCTCTCAAGACAATGGAGCAATGACAATGAAGTGTATGCAACATACAGTAATATCTAAATGTATATTCCAGGACATCAGAATATACTTAATAATTATTCAGCACTGCATTATGAAATATGTTACAGAGACCTTGCAAATGTTTATAAAATCCTTTTGCTGTTCCACAAAGACCAGGAAAATTCTGACCCAGCTGGAAGGTGAAGGCAACCAGTTTAAAATGTCAGCTCCAGCAGGAAGCTCAAACTTGTTGGAACTCAGTGTTCTATATGTTTCAGGGGCGTTATGAAAAACAAAAAGCCATATGTGCTTGCAGCATGTTGGCAAGCAACAGATCAAAAAGGCAGATGCTGTCCTCCCTACCACCCACTCAAATCATGTTGTCAGTTCAGTTAACATCCTCCATCCATTTGAAATGGCAACTTGAAAGTGACAGTGATAATACAAGCATGATCTTTCTGCTGTCATTTGTTCAGTGTGTGGTGAAAGTGATTCTGAAACCACCAAGGAGAACAATATTGCTATAGTGGCAGGAAATAACTTTCAAGCTGTCCTCGGGAACCTTACAATCAGTGCAGTGCTTGAAAGTGAAGAGTACACGTTGCAATATTGCTTTGTCAATGTGTCAAGGGGATACTACTACCATCCAATGCAGACACCCAACAGATGACTGGAAGGATGATCTCATAAAGAGCTTCTGCTCCTTTCCTGCAGCGTCTATCTGCCATATACCTCTTGCAACAGTATGTCTAGTATTACAAATGATACATTAACAACCCCTTGGATGTGCTAGGACCAAGTGTAAAAAGTATATTAATTTGCTGTGTAACAAATTTCAAATCAAATAAATAAAAGCTGTTGTTGCTGTCTGCAAAAACATTTATGTTGGTTGAGCAGCATATTCAAGACAATGCCAGTCCCAAAGCTTTTATTCATTTCTCTTTTCCAGATAAGAGGGATGATGATCATGTTATGCTCTGAGTATATAACAGAACTCAAGGCCTCCTCCTGCTCCCACTGGAGTCAAAGGAAAAATTGATTCAAGGGCCTTATTGAAGAAAAGATCTTTGGTAGTGGTTGGCAGTGATCTTCATTAATGTACAGGAGAGACAAGTTATGATTCTGTCCCCACTTAGTGGCTTGCCAGCTCAGCTGGTGCTGGAAGCGGTACACAGTGGTGGTGGTGGGAGTGACTCATGGCCAACCATGAACAGTAGCATTTTTCTGAAAACAGCTATACCCAGATTGCCTTGGCAAGGCACTCCTAGGTAAAAGACAACTTCACGTTGATTACATGGCAAGTTCCTTGGTTTACTACCGGTTCTCAAAGGATGCACAGGGGAGATTTTGCTTAGACTCACACTGGAGATTCAGCAACATTCTGACACCATTAAGTCATCTCTAAGTTGGGAATACCTGCTTTTATTTTTAGTGTGTGTCTAGAGACATAGAGGGGCACATTTCTAGCAGGACCTCCTGTAGCTCCAAGGGTTGGTCTATAGTACGAGTTTAGGTTGAATTTAGCAGCATTAAATCAAATTAACCCTGCACCCGTCCACACAACAAAGCCATTTACTTTGACATAAAGGGCTCTTAAAATCGATTTCTGTACTCCTCCCCGATGAGGGGAGTAGCGCCGAAATCGACATTGCCGGTTCGAATTAGGGTTAGTGTGGACGCAATTCGACGGTATTGGCCTCTGGGAACTATCCCACAGTGCACCATTGTGACCGCTCTGGACAGCAATCTGAACTTGGATGCACTGGCCAGGTAGACAGGAAAAGCCCCGTGAACTTTTGAATTTCATTTCCTGTTTGCCTACCATGGAGAGCACAGGTGACCATGCAGAGCTCATCAGCACAGGTAACCACGCAGTCCAAGAATCAAAAAAGAGCACCAGCATGGACTGTACGGGAGGTACTGGATCTGATCACTGTATGGGGAGATGATTCCGTGCTAACAGAACTACGTTCCAAAAGACGAAATGCCAAAACATTTGAAAAAATCTTCAAGGGCATGATGGAGAGAGGCCACAATAGGGACTCATATCAGTGCCATGTGAAAGTTAAGGAGCTCAGACAAGCGTAACAGAAAACCAAAGAAGCAAATGGAAGGTCCGGAGCAGAACCGCAGACATGCCGCTTCTACGCTGAGCTGCATGCAATTCTAGGGGGGCCGACACCACTACCGTACCCTGACCATGGATTCCGAGGAGGGGGTACTGTCAGCCATGCCTGAGGATTTTGCGGATGGGGAAGAGGAGGAGGAGGAGGAGAATGAGCTTGTGGAGAGCACACAGCACTCTGTTCTCCCCGACAGCCAGGATCTTTTTCTCAGCCTGACTGAAGTACCCTCCCAACCCTCCCAAGGCGGTATCCCAGACCATGAAGCCATGGAAGGGACCTCTGGTGAGTGTATCTTTGTAAATAAAAAACATGGTTTAAAAGCAAGTGTTTTTTAATGATTAATTTGCCCTGAGGACTTGGGATGCTTTCGTGGCCAGTACAGCTACTGGAAAAGTCTGTTAACATATCTGGGGATGGAGCAGAAATCCTCAAGGGACATCTCCATGAAGCTCTCCTGAAGATACTCCAAAAGCCTTTGCAGAATGTTTCTGGGCAGGGCAGCCTTATTCCGTCCTCCATGGTAGGACACTTTACCACGCCATGCTAGTAGCAAATAATCTGGTATCATTGCATGACAAAGCCTGGCAGCGTATGGTCCCAGTGTTTGCTGGCATTCAAGCAACATCCGCTCTTTATTTCACTGTGTTATCCTCAGGAGAATGATATCGTTCATGGTAACCTGGTTGAAATACGGGAATTTAATTAAGGGGACAGAGATGGCCGTTCCTACTGGGCTGTTTGCCTGTGGCTGAAAAGAAATCCTTCTCTGCAGTTAGCCAAGCGGTGGGGGGGGGGGCATTGGCGCTGAGCTTTTCGTGATTGGCTAGCAGGGATCTTCCTTGATACCAGCCACACGGTGGGGGGAGTGGTAAAGCGATCATCCCAGAGAATTGGATGGGGGGGAGGGTTAGTTTGGTTTCTGCTGCTGCACATTAACACGAAAACTGCAGCACTCAACGGGCTTTGCTTGGTATGGGAAAGGAGGGCGCTGCTTTTATGAAGGTTGCAGAAGTCGAAAGACAATGGCTTACCATGGCTGCATGCAAGCCGAATTCTGTTGCACAGCCCCGTGTCTGTGATCTCTAACACCAAAGCCACAGACATTCAATATTAAGATGCAAAATGCGACTTTGTACCGAAATCACATGTGCCATGTAATGTGAATAGTGTTGTTCACTGTGAAAGAGTATAAGCATTGTTCTGTGAAATGTATCTTTTTAAATACTTCTCTCCCTTTTTTCCCTCCCACAGCTGCAAATTTTTCAAGCCTCCCTCCTCTGTCCCAAAGACTATCTCAGATAAGGCGGCGAAAAAAACACACGCGAGACGAAATGTTCTCTGAAATCATGCAACTGACCCGCAATGAAAGAGCTCATCTGAATGAGTGGAAGGACATGGTATCAAAGTACAGGAAAGCTGCCAATGAATGTGAGGACAGGAGGGACGCTCGAGATGAGAGGTGGCGGCAGGAAGATCAGAAGAGGCAGGATGCAACACTGGGGCTGCTGCGTGATCAAATGGACATGCTCCGGTGTTTGGTGGGACTTCAGGAACAGCAGCAGGATCACAGAGTGCCACTGCAGCCCCTGTATAACCACCCTCCTCAAGTTCCATAGCCTCCTCACCCAGACGCCCAAGAACGCAGGGAGGGGGGGCTCTGTGCACTGCCACTCCACCCCAGTGGACAGCCCAAGCAAAAGGCTGTCATTATTTTGAACTTTTGAAGTGGCCTTTTCCTTCCCTCCTCCCCTCCTCTCAAACCCCATCTGGTCTACCTTGTCTGTTCTCTCCCTATGTTTATAATCAATTAATAAAGAATACATGATTTTTAAATGGTAGTGACTTTATTTCCTTTGAGAGCAAGCTGTGATCGAAGGGAGGAGGGTGGGTTGCTTACAGGGAATGAGTGAATCAAGGGGGCGGGTTTTCATCAAGGAGAAACAAACAGAACTTTCACTCCGTAGCCTGGCCAGTCATGAAACTGGTTTTCAAAGCTTCTCTGATGCGCAGCGCTTCCTGGTGCGCTCTTCTAATCACCCTGGTGTCTGGCTGCGCGTAATCAGCAACCAGGTAATTTGCCTCAACCTCCCACCCCTCCATAAACATCTCCCCCTTACTCTCACAGAGATTGTGGAGCACACAGCAAGCAGCAATAACAATGGGAATATTGAATTGGCTGAGATCTGAGCGAGTCAGTAAAGTGCGCCAGTGACCCTTTAAACGGCCAAATACACATTCTACCACCTTTCTGCACTTGCTCAGCCTGTAGTTGAACAGCTCCTGACTACTGTCCAGGCTGCCTGTATATGGCTTCATGAGCCATGGCATTAAGGGGTAGGCTAGGTCCCCAAGGATAACTATAGGCATGTCAACATCCCCAACGGTTATTTTCTGGTCTGGGAAGTAAATCCCTTGCTGCAGCCATTTAACAGACTAGTATTCCTGAAGACGCAAGCGTCATGAACCCTTCCCAGCCATCCCACATTGATGTTGGTGAAACGTCCCTTGTGATTAACCAGTACTTGCAGCACCATTAAAAAGTATCCCTTGCGGATTATGTACTGGCTGCCCTGGTGCTCTAGTGCCAAGATAGGGATATGGGTTCCATCTATCGCCCCACCACAGTTAGGGAATCCCATTGTAGCAAAGACATGCACTATGACTTGCACATTTCCTAGGGTCACTGCCTTTGGTAGCAGCAGCTCAGTGATTGCTTTGGCTACTTTCATCACAGCAGCCCCCACAGTAGATTTGCCCACTCCAAATTGATTCCCAGCTGACCGGTAGCTGTCTGGCATTGCAAGCTTCCACAGGGCTATCGCCACTTGCTTCTCAACTGTGAAGGCTGCTCTCATCTTGGTATTCTGGTGCTTCAGGGCAGGGGAAAGCAAGTCACAAAGTTCCATGAAAGTGCCCTTATGCATGCGAAAGTTACACAGCCACTGGGAATCGTCCCAGACCTGCAACACTATGCGGTCCCCCCAGTCTGTGCTTGTTTCCCGGGCCTAGAACTGGCATTCCACAACTATAACCTGCCCCATTAACAGCATGATCTCCAAAGTGCCAGGGCCTGCGGTTTGAGAGAATTCTGTGTCCATGTCCTCATCCATCTCGTCGTCCCCCTGCTGCCGTTGCCACCTCCTCCTCGCCTGGTTTTTCAGGTTCTGGCTCAGCATAAACTGCACGATAATGCGTGAGGTGTTTACAATGTTCATGACTGCTGTCTTGAGCTGAGTGGGCTCCATGCTTGCTGTGGTATGGCGTCTCCACAGTTCACCCAGGAAAAAAGGCGTGAAATGGTTGTCTGCCGTTGCTTTCATGGAGGGAGGGGGGAGGATGTACCCAGAACCACCCCCGACAATGTTTTTTGCCCCATCACGCATTGGAATCTCAACCCAGAATTCCAATGGGCGGGAGAGATTGCGGGAGCTATGGGATAGCTACCCACAGTGCAACACTCGGGAAGTCGACGCTAGCCTCGGTACTATGGATGCACACCGCCGAATGAATGTGCTTAGTGTGGCCGCAGGCACTCGACTTTATACAATCGGTTGCCCAAAATCGAATTCTGTAAAATCGGAGTAATCCCGTAGTGTTCAGCCCAAGAGTTCAGCAATTACTTTTTAAAGAAGCCAGACACACCCTGCTCTGGGGAACATAATGCTGCTGTAGGTAATAGCTGTGTGGAATTCTTGCATTCAGGAGGTCACATTGTATTTGGCCCATGCTCAAAACTGCAGAGAGAATCAAGGTTCCCTGCACCCTCACCAGGGGTGAAAGTAAGCTAGTCCGGTCCAGTATGGAGTACTGACAAGAGCCAGTATGCCGTGCTGGACCGGACTGGCTTCCCCAGGCTGGTGATTTAAAGGGCCCGGGGCTCCCTGCAGCGGCCCTTTAAATTGACTCCCGAACCCCGGTGCCAGAGCCCTGGGGTAGCGGCCGCAGGGCTCCGGAGGTGATTTAAAGGGCCCAGGACTCCTGCCACTGCGGGGAGCCCCGGCCCTTTAAATCACCGCTGGAGCCCTTCCACTGCTACCCCAGGGCTCCGGCAATGGGACTTCGGTGGCGCTTTAAAGGGCCTGGGGCTCCCCACAGCAGCCGGGGAGCCCCGGGGCCAGCGACAGGGCTCCATTGGCAATTTAAAGGGCCCAGAGCTCTGCTGCGGTAGCGGTGGCCAGACCCCGGGGCCCTTTAAATCACCTCTGAGCCTCAGGACTCCCAGCCACCTCTGCAGCTGGTAGCTCCGGGAGTGATTGAAAGGCCCTGGGGCTCCCAGCCACAGCCAGAGCCCCGGAGCCTTTAAATCTTGATTTAAAAGCCATGCCTCTTCCGGTTGAGGCCACGCCCCTGCTCAGGACTCCAGCATACCGGTAACTCCTTTAATTTACTTTCATCCCTTACCCTCACCAATTTACAGCCCTTGTGCAGTTATTCAGAGCTGAAATGATCCAGCCCACAGGCATTAGGCGCTGTGGAATAAGCAAACTGGTTGACATAACTTCTGATACAAATTGTTTCCAACCTAAATTATCCAGCACATGCTGTGCCTGCATCTTTCTGGTCTTGTTAACAGACAGAAGCTCCCTGCCTACTGTAGACAATACAGAGCATCTTACTTAATAGAAGAACAACATGAGGAACTAAACTTCACAGACCATGCATCTGACCTTAAACCTCTGGAGGGCTGGCAGTCTGGCCTGAAGGAGAGAGACCTGGCTCTGTGGCCCCTTCCATCTGAGGGAATGGGCCTTTTGTTTTGCTGGGCTCCACCCCACCCTCACTGGATTTCAAATAGGCCCTTCAGTGTACAT
Organism: Trachemys scripta elegans; assembly: GCF_013100865.1. NCBI lineage: Eukaryota > Metazoa > Chordata > Testudines > Emydidae > Trachemys > Trachemys scripta. Next base: position 85,291,889 of record NC_048301.1, read on the forward strand.
TTTTAATGGTGAGAGTAACTAACCAGTAGAACAATGTATCAAAGGTCATGGTGGAGTCTCCATCACTGACAATTTTTAAATCAAGTTTGGATGTTTTTCTAAAAGATATGGCCTAGGAATTATTTTTGGAAGGTTCTATGGCCTGTGTTATACAAGAGATCAGACTAGATGATCATAATGGTCCCTTCTGGTCTAGAAAGAATCTATGACCTAAAGGAGAAATAGCAGCACATAGGGGAAAATTATCAGACACATCTAACTCACATCTCTTAACCTCTTCTAATATTTAATCCATCACTCACCCCAAATGCTCCACACTGTTGTTTTTGTTTGTTCAGCCAACAAAAACCTAGAGATATTAATGAGCAAGACATCAAGTACAACAAATAAGAAATGACTTAAGAATTGAATCCAGGATAATCTTGTTAGGTCCAAGGGAACCTGGAGGAACAAAATATAGCTTTCATATCTATGCTATGAATGGCTCTGTTATGCAGTGTGGTATCTTTGAAAATAGGACTCAAAGCTTACTTACAATCATTTTTTTTTCATTGCTGCATTTAATGCAAAGATTTTTCCTGAAAATTGGGCTGTTATCCAGGCATGGCAAATTATCTTCCAGCTCCACAATTAAAGGCAGCATGCTGATGAATGGAGCAGCAATACTGATTTACTTTGAGTGGTTCTATGACTCAAAAATGTGATGTACAATATCTTTGCCATCTTGGCAGAAGCAGCAGCAGTCTTGAAAAGCCATTGCCACCCTGTTCTCCCTTGCTATCACTCTCACGTAGAAACCTCTACTGTCTATGATCATGAAGAATTTGTGAACAGCACCAATTCTTTCATTCTTTAATTTTTTTCTTTTAAAAAGCAAATTAAGTGCTTGTGAATGGCATTATGTCGATGGCCTGCAGGTGGAGGTAGTTTATTTATCCAGAGGAAGGTGCAGAATAGGCAATGCCCATACAATTTTCTCCATACTACCCCACTACTGTGAATAAACTTTGGTCACAAAACAACCTCTTTGTAAAGGATAGGAAATGTCAGTCTCCAGGCCCATTCCATCTTCCATTTCTCTGCTGAAATTGCCAATACTTGTGTTAGCGAGAGGCTGAACCTGTAGAGGCTGCTGAAGCTGGAGGGACAGGATTAGATTAGTCTGGAACTCAGTTCAGAACTGGCATCTGAAACAAAATGGTGTAAATGCTACCAGAACAGACATGTAAGAATCTAGCAAATTTGCAAGGGCTTCTGGAATTTGTAGTTCAAATGAGTGATGCTACCAGCAAGAAAACAGTGCTACTCCTCCTTTTCGATTATCCCCTTTATTTATTAAAGAATTATAAGTATCTAATGAGTTGTTTAACTAAATAATTTTCAGTTTAGTTGTTGCTGACAAACTCTTTACTTTGAATATTCAGTATTTATTGATTGATATTTATGTTGGGTGATTGGTCTCATGGTATTTCTTCTGTTCCGTGATAGGATAACTGAACGTTTTTAAATGAAAGACTAAAGAATGAATAACAAATCATGTAACAAATTTTCAGATAACTCAATCAATCAAGATAAAAGGTGCGAAACTTCCAAGAGTCACAAACATTTTCATGAATTCATGACAGCCATAAATACTTGAGAATAATCCCAAAGCATAGTGCACTAACTCTGTGCTTTTATTTGCAAAAGATGTTTTGCAACTCAAATGTAACTCCATTCATGCCAGAAGAGTTACACTAACGATGTACGTGGCAACAATACATCCTGCCATGTTCAGTCTCTCTTATATGATGTTTTTAATATGTATAAATAAAAAATAAGAAGGAATAGGGAGGCTGAAGGCTTGAAACTATTAGAATGCTTACATTTCCAAATTATTAAGACACATGTTCACATAGGTTTAAAATCCTGCTGAATAGTTCATCATTAATATACAAAAGGTGCTCTCTGACACTGTTTTTGAACGGGTAAATAAAACTGACATGGAGAGTTTCAGTGCTTAAGAATTAGTATTAACATAATTGCTCTAAAAAAATTTTAAAAGATCTGAAAAAAAACATTTGCTGACTCTTCATCTGTAAGAATATATTGAGGTTGGCATCTATCTCTTGACAAAGGTGTAATCAGACCTGTTGCAGTCCCAAGATAATACAGTGGTGCCTGCCAGTGCCATTACAGTTAAGCTTCTGTCAGCATATTCTTTATTAATTCTTGTTTTTGCAGATTTATAACTCCTTAATACTCAGGCATAAGGATAAGATTATGTCACAGAAGTCACAGATTCTGTGACTTTCAGAGACCTCCGTGACATTTTCTGCTTCAGCCCTAGGGTGAGGGCAGAGCTGTCGGCTGGTGGGGCCCCTGGAGCTCTCAGCCGCTGTTGGTGATGGGGGACCCTGGAGCAGTCAGGCACCCTGGAACTCTGAGCCACCAGAGATCTCAGATCTCTGAGCTGTTGGGGCTCTGGAGGGGGCCCCAAAGCTGTTGATCACCACTGTGGTGGGTGCTGGACCCCCCTTTCCTGCAATGGGGCTCAGCCTCTTTTTCTCCCACTTGGGCTTCAGTCATTCCCCCGTCATTCCCTCCCCCCATGTTATTTTTAGTAAAAGTCACAGACAGGTCACGGGCCTCCGTGAATTTTTGTTTATTGCCCACAACATGTCTGTGACTTTTACTAAAAATAACTGTGACAAAATCTTACCCTTACTCATGCATTACTATTAACTCCTGGATGAAACTGGGCATAGAGCATACTGGGTTTTTTTGTCTGTTGTTGCTTTTTGTTTTTACAATGTGGAGAAAAGTGAGGCATATTGTTTTTAATTTTTAATAAATAAATGCTTTTACATTAGAAGTCAACAGCTAGAATTTTGAAGATTTGTCTTTAAAATTCTACAGTGCCTACCATTCCTGCTATGTATGTGCATGGAAAACAATGAATGTTTGAAAACTGTTGAATACTCCTGGGTAGTAACTTTAGTTCCATAAGGTCTTTGCATATACCTATTCGTACTGACAAGCTAATGGATCCATAATATGGACACATATGTTCCCCCTACTGGATGAAATTCAAAGGGTCCATACAAGCGCCTCCACACATCACTTAATCTCATTTAGGGCCTTATTTTTAGAGATGCTGAAAATCATCTGTAGCTTAGAGTTTTGGTGCTCAGCAACTTGGCAATGCAGGAACTTAATGTGGGGTTTGTGTGAGGCAAAATATTGTGGGGGCCTTGAATGGACCCTGTGAACTGGGATGTATTTAACCAATAAAAGAGAGTAGAGTTTTGACCTCACTCTGCAGTTATTAACTTTTTAATACTAGTATCTGTATAAAAAGATATTATGGAACAATGCACTGGGATGAATTTCATTCTCTATGCATGATGGATTTTAATTTCATTCTCCTTCAAGTCCTAGATCTCCCCACAGGAGTACAATATTGGAGCTGTGATCAGCTATGCAGATTGGAAAGTGGAGTTTCGCCTTTGAAGGGACTTCATAACTAGGAAATATGTTAAGATCCATTTAATAATACTATCATAAAATGGACTAGCATAATACCAAAGGAATACATATATAAGATACTAATTTGTTCTAGAGGAAAAATAATACACATTTAGGCACTTATTGCTTGCATCGTCAAAGCATTTTTCACAAATTAACTCATTAATTCCTCTAAGTAATTAATACTAATTATTTACTAGGCTATAATTATGCCAGTCTACTGCCATAATACTAATTAATTGTAAATGTTTTTATGATACACCATAATGTTTTATATGCAGTTGTTATGGTCTGTCATAATGTGCATCTTGAAAAGTTCCTGTAATGCTCACTCCAAACTAGTCTATTATGTGTTTACATGACATGTTGTGAATATTATACTCTAGCAGATGAATAATATACGTTTGCTAAAGTACCTGAAAAAGTCTTTGTTGAACAGTCATTTTCATTACAACACATTTAGGGATGGGGGAACCAACATGGCCTCCTTCCCTCCACTATTTACAATTTTTGGGAACATGAAAATGCTGAAACACCATTTATTAATTATTATTGTTTAATATCTACTACAGCAGTATACTACAGCAGCATGTATGGGCTCCTACGAGTTTGGGGCCTCATGGTGCTAAGCCCTGTACAAATGCAGAATAAGAAACAGACACTGTCCAGGAGAGTTTGCAATCTCAGTAGCAAACAGACAAAGGATAAGGGAGGAAACAGAGACCCAGAGAGGTGAACTGACTTGTCCAAAGTCACACAGCAGGTTAGTAGAGATAGATTCCGAATCTTCTGATTCCCAGTACAATGCCATATTCACTAGGCCGTGCTACCTTCATTTAAAAGATTTTTATTATGGAATTTTTTGTCAAAATGGAAGTAGATCGTACTGGAAATCTGTTCTTCCATCACTAATGGCCCATCCCATTGTCCAGGAATAGGACTGGGCCCTAGAGTCACTGGGTAAATATATATTTAGATATTTTTTGAATATCTGTTATAGGAATTTTAGAACATTAGAAATTTCAGAAAAGAAAATAACAGTGAGATGCGCAATGTGATTTACACCAACAAAAGTATGGCTCCATTTGGTTGAAATTCTTGCTTCCAGAGAAACCGTGTCTCTCTCCATTCACTGCCGTAAAGGTTGAGGTCAATTTATGCACACTCTTAAATTGCCCCCAGATTTGACTATATAAGGGCTGTTGGCAGGGGCTATTCAGTGCAAGGTCTTCAACTCTGGGGACAGGTCTATACTATACATTCTTGCCAGTATAGCAATATCAGTCAGGTGAGTGATTTTTTGTGACATTTTGTGTAGATGCTACACTAGTACATAGCTATACTGGCAAACCTTTTCTAATGTAAACCAGGTCTGGGATTTTTTGTCAAGCATTAAAGCCCAAGCTTTCAGATAAATCCCAACTTCTTAACCTTCAGGTCATTATGCAAAACCTACCTATTTGACAATGGTTTCAGATGTTTACAGTTCTAGTCAACAGTTGGGGAAGGTGGCTCTACTTTTCATTGCGGCAGTCCAAATTTCAACAGAGCCTTTTTTAAAGCACACTGTTGGCACAGCAACGTGATTGTGGTTACATTGAGGTGATGGGCATGTGTATTTTATAAATCTACGGATATGTTTACACTAGACTGTTTCACCTGATTGTCAATTAACTCAAGACATTTAGGCTATCATGACCACACATTTAGGGGAGTGGAACAAATGCCCCTAGTGTACTGGCAAAACTACACATTAGCTAGTAGAGCAGGTTTTGCTTGGGGGCTGAAATAAGCTGCACTGGCAAAAGGACATTCGCACTAGGAATGCTTTGCTAGTAAAAACAACAAGGAGTCTTCTGGCACCTTAAAGACTAACACATTTATTAGAGCTTATGCTTATGCTCTAATAAATGTGTTAGTCTTTAAGGTGCCACAAGACTCTTTGTTGTTTTTGCTGAAACGGACCAACATGGCTACCCCTCTGAAACTTGTCACCTTGCTAGTAAAGTACGCCAGAATAGCTGTACTGGCAAGGTGCTCCTAGCGTAGACCTGGAATGATGGGCTATTCTTTGCTTCCTCATTTGTGTTTAGCTATAGTAACTGTCAAGCTGTGTGTCAAGTTTGAAGCTATAGTGGGAAGCCATGCAAGAGAAGGGCTAGGCAGAATATGCTTAACTTTACACAAAGAGACAGAATAGCTTAGGTACATTATTATTTCCCTTATTCAAATCAACCTCTATGTTTAGTGCCAGAAGACAATGACACTTTCTGAGATTCTTCACCATTGTTGTGTTGACAGTAGCTGATGCAGGGATTCTTAAAACATCTTTGTACCCTATGTTCTGCAGTAGGACTTCAGAACCACAATAAAACATAACATTTTAGCCCTGAAGTGTATTTATAGTTAGAAAAGTGATGCTGTAGAAATGACTTTGTGGGGTTCCATATTTATTCTCTCTCAGTGACTCTAGATCGAATCGGGCTTTTGGAAAACAAAAGATGATGTTTTCAAGTGCCAGCTCTGGCATACTCAAGCAGCAGGATCTGAAAGTGAAGCTGTATTCTCTCTGTCTCTTATATCATCATCAGTCATAAAAATTCTGCTGTAGGAATTTAAATGATAGCTTTTGACAGTCTAGAATCCTGCTCACTACTCCACAGCTGTACTGGCTTTACATTGCTAAAACATCAAAACATTCATTTCCATCAGTCAATTAAGCATAAATGACTGGAAGATACAAGATTAATTTTCCATTAATTTGGGCTCAAATACTGCATTCCTGCTGAATCCAAAAGTGCCACTTATTTCAGTGGAGCTTTAGATCTACAAGGAATGCAGGATCAGATCCTTTAGCTCTGAATATTTTAGCTCTTAATTTTAAAGAGTGAAATCCTGGCCTGAGTTATGTCAATAACAACAAGCCTCCCATTAACTTCACCAAAAGGTCTTAATTTAAGTCAAATCTTCTCTAATATGAAAGAATTGTCATATAAACTAAACTATATTACAGTGATGCTGCAGTCACAATGGGAGCTTCATATATGTATACAAGTGCACAAGGGACCAATTTACTTAACACTCTGGGTTTGATATTACCACCCTTATATTTTGTAGTACCTTACTCTGCAATTTATGCTCTGGAAACCAATGAGACTCTTGCAGCACAAGGTCCTATTCTGCATGAGTAAGGCTGGAAGAATCTGGTACTTATGCAGGAAGAAATCCAAGTAAGAGAAAACACTTATCTAGAAAAAGCGCTTTTCTTGGAACTGTTTATTGTTTTATTTTGGTTTTCCAAAATGTCATAAATTGATATCTTTTGGACATTTATCAGCATGTGTAACACTGGTGTCCCACCTTGAGCTACACCAATGGAGTCTGTCAGCTGAACATTTCAGAACAAAGTTTTAGAACAATCCAGTAGCTTCTAGTGGGTCTTACAAATAGATATTATAGGTCTCAAACTATAACTAAATGCAGGGCAGGCGATGCCCTCAGACGTCTCCTGGTAATTAATTACATAGCCTCACAAATATTGGCATACTTAGTCATCCCTAATAACTGTTAGCAATATACCTAATTTTCATAAGTAACAAACACATGTCTACTTTTAATCACTGTTCAATTAACTTATTTCAAAGCCGAATTCTTTTTTGAGTTACACTATGTGACTTCAATAGGCTTGTACAGGGTATAAAGCAGCTCAGAATTTGGGCCTAACTTTTGAGCAATGGGATGTGTTCTCTGACTTGGCATGCAACGCAGCACTAAAGCCTTGTTATCTTGATCTATGTAAGCCTATGTTTTTTCTTCCCAAATTTCTGTTGTTGCAGTCAGATGAGTGGCTGAATACTGAATTGATATGAACATTAGAATGCAATCCATAATCCCATAACCAGGATTCTAAAAAGGTGGGAGTTATTTTTAAACCCATCTGGACTTTTTCATATTATGTCCTCTTCCGCCAAAACCTAGAGAATGGACTTTCCATTGAAAATTCTATGTCTGGAAAACTAACCGTATAGAGGAATATACCTCTCCTCCAGGACCTGAGCATAGTATGAAGTTTGAGTTCTTTTCTAGAGGTGAAATAAGCAGCATCTTTTGTTGACAAGTAATAAACATTTTTTTTCCTAGATACATAACTTTGATTAAGTAAATTAAAGAAGGCTGACAATCAATAAATACACACAAGGAAGAAAACTGAATAAAATAAACTGGTCTGTTTGTTCTTAGATGAAGTTCATATTTTTATATTGAAAGGGAAATACTTTCCAAGTTACCTTTATGGAAAAATTATCTAGAATGAAACAGTGATTAAACCAACAGAGTTCTATAGATTTGTAACAGGGTAATATCAATACTATAATGCTCTAAGACCTATAGAATTTAATAAAGAATTACAATTTTTGTATAGTTTTTTTTCAAATATCCTCCACAATTCAATAGCAGGGATATAATTTTCTATTAAATTCTATAGGAATTTTACATAAAGGCGTGTGTGTGTGTGTGTGTGTGCCTATATGTTTAGTAATTAATGGGTCCTGTTAGATCTGGGCTTTTTCTCAAAGCTCAGATAGCAATTGTAAAAGAGCACATTTTCTCCTCTGGTAAGAGCAATGTGATTGTTTCTTTCCAATACAGACCTTGCTACAATAAACGGTACCATTTGTCACCATGAGATTAGACTATTGCAGTAAAATCTATGTAGTCAGGGCCGGCTCTGGCTTTTTGGCCGCCCCAAGCAAAAAAACCAAAAAAACCTGCGGCGCGGACAGAGCACGGGTGCAGGGGGATCTGCTGGGGGGAGAGGGAGGGAACGGGCAGGAGAGAGAGAGAAGGGGCGGCCAGGGCTACAGCAGGGGCACTGCTATGCGGCCCCTCCTGCTGCTCCGCCTCCTGCTGCGAGGGCTCTGCTCCGGTCAGCAGGAAGGGAAGGAAGAGGACTGCCCTGCAGGGCTCTCTGGTTCTCCCCGCCGCCACCCCCCTACAGGGCTGCTGGAGGGAACAAGAACAACCAAAAAAAGAAAAGCGGCCGTGCCGCCCTAGGATTGGGCAGAATGCCGCCTCCAACAATCTGCTGCACCTGCTTGCTCAACTGGTGCCTGGAGCCGGCCCTGTATTTAGTGTTCCAGCTAATCAGGGTAGTGTTTAATCCACCGATGTTTTTGGATACAGTGGAAAGTCTCAGAGGGTCCTGTGGCACCTTTAAGACTAACAGAAGTATTGGGAGCATAAGCTTTCGTGGGTAAGAACCTCACTTCTTGCATCTGAAGAAGTGAGGTTCTTACCCGCGAAAGCTTATGCTCCCAATACTTCTATTAGTCTTAAAGGTGCCACAGGACCCTCTGTTGCTTCTTAAA